>NC_133771.1:125036761-125074502 GCF_003597395.2 Chelonoidis abingdonii
TTCTGTTAATGTTTCGCCATTAGCACCCTTGTTTATGCCTAATGTTTCTTTTCCTGGCACCTGTATTTTAACATTTCTTATTTCTGCTTAAAGGTACATACAACATTTCTTTAATTCATTCTTATTTTTACAGTATAATTCATTCTACTCTCACACATTCTATGCATCCGAAGAAGTGGGCTGTAGCCCATGAAAGCTTATGCTGAAATAAATTTGTTAGTCTCTAAGGTGCCACAAGTACTCCTGTTCTTTTTGCGGATACAGACTAACATGGCTGCTATTCTGAAACCTGTCATTCTCTGTACTATTAGGTTAAATACCTCCACTGAATACACTCTTATTCATAACATCCTGTCTAAGTTGAATACTCCAGACAGGCATATTCTGATATGTTTCTGCCTTTGATGAGAAACATTCTGATACTTCATCGGCAAAAACAGAGTTTTGAAAACAAACCAGCAGTTCTGAAGGTGAAATTCATCCCTGTGCATAGGGCAAGTACTTTAAATAAAATTCATCACTATGAGGATCAGTATAAGGGCTGTGCACCACTTAAATCATTAGACCTCAAATTTAAGATTAAATAAGAATTCAAGTGGTGCATAGGTCTTGTACTAGCTCTTTGAACAGGACTGACTATCTGTATGGTTGCCAGTTTAAAGTCAGTTTGTGTTTCTTAGGTGACAATGCAGACTTTAAGATTGCACAATGAATCTCTTTTCATGTAAATTGTGATTTTTAAACAGTGTATTTTGAAATGCATTTATCACAAAACGGGCAAAGCAGTTTGCTCCATATTTGGGGCTAAATAATTATGGGGTTGTTTTTTTGGGGGGAGAGGGGAGAGGAGGGAAGAGCACCTTTTGAATTATATGAGTTCCAGAACCATCATCTCCACCTCCAAAATGCTTTTCTTTTTAGTAAAAAGGGGAAGGATTCATAAATCTGTGTGTGTGTGTAGGCAACCATAAGTTTCCTACACACAAATGGACCCCATTTTTTCTAATTTGTTTTTTAAGACTGTTATTCAGAGGCTAAGTGTTTCAAGTTTTAACATGGAAAAACTCTTTTTATCCTAAAGCAATTAAAATAGAGGCTTATAATAAAAGTGTCATTTCAGCCATATAAGATCACATCATATCACATCTCATATCATCACTGATCCTGTTATTTATTCATGGATGCAGCAAGACACACACACATAAACAGGCCCAAGGAGACCTATTTTTCTGTCTATTGTAGATGTTGAAAAATGACGCATCTTCAGTGAGTGGAGATCTTGAGGAGAGGGCCAACATGAGGCCCTATCTGCACTTAAGCCTCGTTTGAGCTCATCACTTGGGGCCTGATCCAAAGCCCATTAGAATCATTGAGAGTTTTCCTATTGACTTTAATGGGCTTTGGTTCAGGACTGTAAAGCTTTAGAGATGGATAGGGCTATGTATGGGCCCTCTGTAATGGGGTAGTTCCACTCAGTGCCCTATATTTTATGGGAAGAGGAAAGATGTAGAAATTTAGAGTCTGATTTTCAGAGGTACTGAGCACTCATGCCTTCTGTTGAAGTCAAGAAAAGCATGTTGACCTCTGAAAATCAGCATCTAAATGACTTCTTGCGGAATCTAGGCCAACAGAGGCTCTGTGTGTCTTTGTGATTACAAGTAGAGTGACTGCTAATAAATGATCAAATACAAAACATACTGGTGTACATTTGATAGGCAGTACAATTTCATTATCTTCATCTTGATTTTTTTTACTCCTGATACTATTATCTAGCTCTCAGTCGCTGTTAAAATGTTTTTTCCCCAACAGAATGTTGGTATCAGCAACATCATTGATGTTCTTCCTTCCCCACCCTGCTCTTTAGATTATCTGTGGAGACAAACTTCATATATCAAACTGAGCATCAGCAATGACAAAAAGGCTACCATAAAACACCAGTTTTGATATTTCAAAAACAAAATAAATGTATTTCCTGTGTGTTGTATCTAGATGATTCTAGGTATTACTATGAGTCACGCATAAGTGAACAGAAATCAGCCATCATTCTCTGTTCTTGGTCTTGCTCTGATAAGTTCATAAATGTGAGTAGAAGCATCTTTTAACTTCTCATGTGCTCTTTCTCTGTGCATGACTGAGGGCAAATATCTCTAAAGCAGTCCCACTATACCCTTGGTTATGATTTATCACAGGATTACATACATGTCCCCATTTGCTAGATGAACATTGTCAGCCAAATTCAACTCTTAAGTGCTTAGATCCCACCTGTCCAAAGAAAATAAATGTTTAACTGAGGCTGGCGTTTGGTTTGCTATATCGTGAGTAGAAAGAGAGCAAACTGCAATGTTCCAATTGGGATCTTAACCTCGGAAAGTTTGGGGATGTTCAAATCAGGGATTTTGGGGCTGATCATATTGTTAGTCATGTAATGTATTCAGACTGAATAAACCTAGATTGCATGAATGCTAGATGTAAAGTAACATTTAAATATGTACATCCTGTGGTAGGAAGGAAGTGGTGAACAAGGATAAAGTTATTTATAATGTTGTTTGTCTTTCTAAATCAGTGGGCTCCAAACTTTTCAGGGTCGTGTTCCCCTTACCCCTGTCCATGTCCCCCATAAAAGCATGATTTTATGGAAAATAAGTCTTGTTCAAGAAATTTTATATAATTTTTTGATTTTGATGAGATTACAGGTATGGTTGGTAAAGGTAACTGTATTGGCATAGAGTCAGGGGGTAGTCATGTTAGTCTGTATCCACAAAAACACCAAGGAGTCCAGTGGCACCTTAAAGAATAACAGATTTATTTGGGCATAAGCTTTCGTGGGTAAAAGGCCATGCATCTGAAGAAGTGAGGTCATTTACCCAAATAAATTTGTTAGTCTTTAAGGTGCCAACGGACTCCTTGTTGTATTGCATAGTATGGATTTAGACTTCTGTAAGGTGTTTGATTTAGTTTCGCATAACATTCTGATTAAAAAATTAGCATTATACAAAATCAATATATCACATATTAAATGGATTAAAAACTGGCTAATCGATAAACCTCAAAAATAATTGTAAATGGGGAATTATCATCCAAAACAGGTGTTTCTAGTGGGCTCCCACAGGGATCTGTTCTTGGTGTAATGCTATTTTGTATGTTTATCAATGATCTAGAAGAAAATATTATATCTTTGCTGGCAAAGTGTGCAGGTGATATGAAAATAGGTAAAGTGGTAAATAATAATGATGATAGGTCAATTATACAGAGCAGTCTAGATCACTTGGTAAGATGAACAACATACAATGCATATAGGTCAGTTACAGTATCGGGGACTCTGTTTTGGAAGCGGGGACTCTGAAATGGACCTAGGGGGTCATGATGAATAACTAACTAAATATGAGCTCCCTGTGTCTTACTGTGGCTAAACTGGCTAATGCAATTGCTGGATGTATAACTAGGGGAAAATCAAATAGAAAGTTGATATAACTTATGTATACATACGTTTGCCAGAAGCTGAGAATGAGCGACAGGGGATGGATCACTTGATGATTATCTATTCTGTTCATTCTCTCTGGAGCACCTGGCATTGGCCACTGTCGGGTAATGGGCTAGCTGGCCTTTGGTCTGAACCAGTATGGCCTTTCTTATGTACAGCACTGGTGAGACTGCTACTAGAATAGTCTGTTCAGGTCTGGTCTCCACACTCCAAAAGGGTGTTGAAAAATTGGAAGAGTTCAGAAAAGAGCTACAAGAATGATTTAAGGTCTGAAAAACTTGCCTTACAGTGGAAGACTTAAGAAGTTCACTCTATTTATTTAATCTATGGTTTATATATAGCTACATGGCGAGAAGTTCTGATAGCATAGAGCTCTTAAATGTGATAAAGGTATAACAATGCCCAGTGGTTGGAAGCTGAAGCTAGATAAATACAGGCTAGAAATAAGGTGCACATTTAGAACAGTGAATGTAATTAACCACTGGATCAAGTTACCCAGTGTTGTGATGGATTCACCACCACTTGACATCTTTAAGTCTAGATTGGATGTCTTTTTAACAAGTATGCTCTAGTCCAACCACGAGATATAGGCTTGAGGCAGGAATTACTGGGTGAAGATCACTGGCCTGTGGTGTGTAGGTCAGACTAGATTGGGGTGGAGAATCTGCGGCTGGATCCGGCCTCTGCTTCATTTCATCTGGCCCATGGCACGACTCCATGCTGCAGGCTGGAAGCCCTGAGCCTTGGTGCCCTTTTCCCCCCACCTCCCACAGGGCTTGAGCCATAAGCGCCGGCTCGCTGGATTGCCAGAAGTCTGGTCGGCTCTGTGCCATTCCCAGCATGTCCCTGTGGCCCCTAGGAGCAGGGGCGATCAGGGAAGCTCTGCATGCTGCCCTCATCCCCAGCGCTGGCTCTGCAGCTCCCATTGGCCAGGAATCGTGACCAATGGGAGCTGTGGGGGCAGTGCCTGTGGGCGCAGGCAGCATGCACCATGCAGAGCCCTCTCGCCCCTCTGCCTAGGCGCTGAACATGGCAGCCGCTTCTGGGAGCAGAGTGGAGCCCCAGCAGGCAGGGGGCCTGCCTTAGCCCCTCTGTGCCACTGACCAGGAGCCGCCTGAGGTAAGCATCACCCACACACCAACCCCCGTGCCCCAAGTCAGAACCCCCTCCCGCACTGTAACTCCCTCCCAGACCCCGCACGCCATACCCCCTCCCACACCCAACCCCCTGCCCCAACCCTGAGCACGTTCCTGCACTCTAAATCCCTTGGCCCCAGTTTGGAGCCTCTTTCTGAACCCCAAACCCCTCATCCCTGGCCCCACACCAGAGCCCACAACCCCAGTCAGAGCCCTCACCCCCTCCCACACCTCAACCCTCTGCCCCAGCTTGTAGCCCCCTCCCACACACTGAACCCTTCATTTCTGTCCCCATCCTGGAGCCTAGGGGAAGCCTCGAGCATCCCCCCTGCCCAGTACTAGGCTGTGTGTGGCCCATGACTGATTTTTTTATGTGGGTCAGTGGTCCCTGATAGAAAAAAGGTTCTCCACCCCTGGACTAGATGGTCATAAGGCCTTCTGGCCTTAAAATGTATGAATCTAAGAAAATTTAAACATTACACTTTGAATATTTTTACCTGCTAAGGTTACAAATAATAGAATGAGATTAGAGAAAATATATTTATTTTTGTCTGGTTTTCTTTGATTGCTTTATGCATTTGATTGCACTTTGTATCTGATCTACAGCCCAGTTAAGTTAATGGTAACCTATGTGACTTTGGGAAAGTCATTTAGCCTCAGTGTGCCTCAATTCCCCATCTGTAAAATAGGGATAATAGCACTGCCCTACCTCACAGGGATTTTGTGAGAATAAATACATTAAAAATTATCAAGCCCTCCAACACTATGATGATGGAGCCTTATAAGGACCTAACATGAATAGATAAGACTCTTAGTGGCTTCAGTAGCTTTGCAGTAAGCTCTCTCTGGGTGAATTCTGTTCTACTGTTTCCTCTCTATAGTCAGTCAGTTTCCCTATTTGTATGGATCATTCACACAACTGGGGAGAGAAAGATGTTTTGGAAAATGCAGTATTAAAACCAGAGGACTCAGAAGCAGTTGTGTGATCTGAAACAACTTGAAACCTATTGTTTGAAAAAAAAAGTTCAGATTTCAAGTTGATTGCATCCATTTAAAGCAATCTAAACATTACAGATCAGTATTCCTTTCTCCAGAACTATGGAACCACTGTAACAGGATGCTTACTTTCTTGTAGAAAAAAAGCACTTTCTTAACAAGCAACAGACAGTAGGATGCATAGGTAAAATAAAACTGGATTCTGGCCAGACACTATTATTTCAGTGTTTGCAAACTGTAATAAATTCTGGGTTGTTTTGCTTTAATAGCCATCTAATAGTGATGAAGACCAAAATGAAAGCCATACATTATTGAAAGCAAGCAGGCAAACAAATTATTTAAGATACAAAGGGATGACTCACTATAGTTAGGCTTAGAAGGATTAGCACTGATCAAAACTTTAGTTAGGCTGGGCAGAATTTGCTTTTTACTTTTTTATAATTTCAATGGATAATATAGATGTTTATTTTTAAGCATTTTTTCTATTTTTATCTGATTAAATTTTCACAGTTGCACAAAATTATGAGTTTTAAGCATCTTTTTCTTCATTTATAGATTTACATTTTCACAGCTGTGGGAAATTATGGGGGGAGTTCACACAATGGGCGGCAGACAATAATTATTTCTTGATAGTAGACGTTGAGGTTCAAAAAACTGAAGCTTTATAACTGTCAAAACACAAATTGTCTACATCACATGTCAAAATATACAAAGTAAATATCCTCAAATCAAACTTTAATAAGTTCTCAAGCAGTACTTTTCTTACTATGTCTATCTATAAATTTTGATTATTATTGATGGAAAATACTTTTCTTCAGTTTGTGTGTGTGTGGTGAAATAGATGTTTACCTTCATTTACTGATACAAATCTAATCCTTTCACACCTAATCGTTATATTGGGTTTAAAGCAGTGTCCATTACAGTTATACCAGAATCCTTACTGCCAAATTTTCAGATTCCATTGTCTTAAGTTAAGCACCAAAATCTATGGTTAGACAGCTAAATAAATGGCCTGATTTCAAGAGGAGCTGAACATACTCCATTTCCAATAGAGTAAGTGAAAGCTGCAGGTGTTCAGCTCCTCTGAATACAAAGACACTTATTTAGGTGCCTAAAAATGGAACCTAAAACCAAGCTGCAACAAAAACACACAGCATCCTAAACATTGTACCATATTTTAAAAGGGAATGAGTTGAGAACCAGAGTAGTAGCCCAATTGCTGCATTTCCTGGCCTTTGTGAATTTCAGTCAGAATTATATATAGTTTTTTGGTTTTGGTTAGTTACAGGCTTTTGAATTTTTCTCAAGGATCTGTCCTTATATGCATTTCATACTCATTAAACATCACCTATTTGATCTCATGATCTGATGCATGCAGGTACTGGGCATGACAGTTGCCACCAGTGGCACTAGTTTCTCGAAAGAGGAGCAGGGTAAGGTTAGGGTTAGGCCAGGAGTTGGCAACCTTTCAGAAGTGGTGTGCCGAGTCTTCATTAATTCACTCTAATTTAAAGTTTCGCATGCGAGTCATACATTTTAACGTTTGTAGAAGGTCTCTTTCTCTAAGTCTATAATATATAACTAAACTTTTGTTGTATGTAAAGTAAATTATGTTTTTAAAATGTTTAAGAAGCTTCATTTAAAATTAAATTAAAATGCAGAGCCCCCTGGACTGGTGGCCAGGACCCAGACAGTGTGAGTGCCACTGAAAATTAGCTCGCGTGCCGCCTTCGGCACACGGGCCATAGGTTACCTACCCCTGGGTTAGGCCATGGCACCACCACACTGTCCACATCAATGAGGAGAGAATGTGTTGCACCTTCTTCTAGGGTTATGACGCTGCAGCATGTGTTGCTCTTATATAGCCATTCTGACTTACACCTCAGAGTGCACACTACAGTACCTTTACACTATGGCAGTAAACAGCAAGCCAGCCCTAAGGGCCTTATCTGAGGTCACAGAGCAAGTCAGGTGCAGAACTACAAATAGAATCAAGGACTCTTGACTTTCAGCGTGTTGCTCTAAACACTAGATAATACTTACGTCAGCGCAGAACAGCTCTTACAGGGAGAACAAAGCTGATCCTTTGCCCTCAAACTCAGGGTCAGATTGTAGCCATCTCCCATTAGTTATACTGTACAATTAAGAAGGGTCACTCTGTAGCCTTTGACTGTTAAACAGATTTTTGTCTTAAGTGCACATGTATATGGTCATGAAAATTCATCTTGGAAACTGTATAAAAGGTTCATATGTGTGTTGTTTGTTTTTCAGAGACATGAAAGTAAAGACTGGGGAATGGTTCTTTGAGGAACGTGCCAAGAAATTCCCAGCTGAAGGTAATTACTGGAGCAGGCAACAAACTGCTTTGCCATGTATAGTCCTCATCTAAGCAATATACAATACAAAATCTTGATACACTACTTTGTTTCATTTTTAGCCCATTTAGTAGGTCTGAAATAAAGACTAGATCTTGTGGTATGTGTCTCTACAGTGGGTGTAAGACAGCAGAATGCCTGCCTTTTTGCCTTAAGCATAAACCAGAAGAAGGCCTTTAAAGGGCAAAGTACTTTGGCTGGGTAATATGAAAATATGATAACCATTTTAATTTGAACAGTGTGACTGAAATTGTGAGCACCAAATAAGTATGCACCTTAAGGCAAATAAGAAATACAAAGGTCTGAAATAAATATATATGCAGTAGGGTATGTGGACTGCAAGGCAATGTCTTGCAGCCTTTTAAGTTAATGGCAAAGTTCCCATTGATTTCAGTGGTGCAGGTTCAAAGGACAGGATGGAATAGATAATAAAAAGGAGAAATTTACAAACCTACTAGGAGACAGTGTTCAGCACATACTAATCTAGGGGAACCTAAACCACAACCCATTTGGAGCCCAATTATGCCACCCCCCTTGTGTGGTGCCCTTCTATGCCACTGGGGACACAAAGTAGCCAACAGCTGTGTGGAGGTGGCAGATCCATCCCCATCCACAGCACTGGCACCCAAAGCAGGTCAGGTGAATGAGGAACATACGGCATCACCCAAAGGGCTGCTGCAGTGTGCGTTCTATCCCTGCGTTCTGGGGAAAGGATTGTGTTTTGTGAGTCATAGTCCTTTCTTGAGCGCCCCTGGGAATCGTGTAGCTTCCCACTTCCCCTAACTGAGACCTGTGTCTAAATGACACAACCTGGACCAAAGTATCCCCATTTTATGACTTTAGATGTAGAAGGAGAAGCCAGTAGGCACTGGTCCTTAAAATACCACCTCAGGGAGCTCTGTTTATCTGGGAAAATATTAGCAATATAAGAGAAAAAGGATGTTATACATTAAATAAGCAAGCAGTCTTTGAAACAACAGGCATTCACTGAAAGCTGGCATCAAAACAAAGTGAGAAGCTGAGTAATGATACACTTCCTTGCTAAAAATCAGATAACAGCAGTTATTTATAGACTTCACTGAATCCCCTTCTAGATAGAACACACTTCCCAATTTAATAATGTTGGTTGATTCACCTTCTTACGGGCAGTGGAGTTCCAAAGGTTGTTATATGAGCTCATCTCACTCTCTCTTCAGAGGTGGTTTGTGAGTTTAAAGATGTAAATCTAAACAACTTCTCACAAATACAGAAAAGTGATCTTTTGTTATTCTTCTTCGAGTGCTTGTTCATGTCCATTCCAGTCAGGTGTGTGTGCACGCATGTGCATGTTGGCCGGAAGATTTTTCTCCTAGCTGCATCCATCGAGTCAGCCTGGGCGCCCCCTGGTCATGCCCTCATGGCACCTAATATATAGCCCTGCAGACCCGTCACCCCTTCAGTTCCTTCTTACCTCCAGTGATTGTGGCTGGAACTTCCCTTAGCTCTTGCTCAGCAAGTTCATTCTTTATCTGCTTGTATATAGTTAGTTCGTTAGTGTTATTAGAGTTATTAGTGTGTTAGTATAAAGTTTGTTGCCCCCCGCTCTCTGCTTCCTGGAGCCATGGTATGCCGTGGTCCCCCGGTTTCAAAAATTGTGTGGCCCACGCCAAGCACATGCCAAAGAATGACCCTCCTTGTCGTGTCTACGGTGCCTGGGGGAGACCCATCAGAAAGATTGTTGTAAGATCTGCCACGAGTTCCATACGAGAACTCTTAAGGAAAGGGAACAGCGGCTCAAGGTGATCCTCATGGAGGCAGCTGTATGCCCCCACTCCAACCCGGGCTTGGGAGACCCGACTCCTACTGCTTCATCCTTGACGCAGAGCGCCCCAGTGCCATCGGCGAGCTTGGCACCAAGAAACAGGGCCCATCTGATAGTAGGCACTGTTCCCACTCGCCAGTGCCTCAAAAGAAGAAGAAGCCGGATGACCATTCTCCTCCAGCCAAGTGACAAGACGTGTGACCCTAGGTGGGTCACTCCTCAGGATCCCCTGCAGGGGCTGAGTCGACTCCTGCCCAAGTGTGGCAGTCAAGTCTGGCCCCTCCTCGATCATTGGCGCCTACACAGCAGCTGCAACTCCTGTCGACGCTGGAACTGTACCAGGCTGCTCGGACCTCTTCCATCTTACAGCTCCATTCTCACCTGCCAGGGAGGTACCCTCAGTGCCAGCAGATCCGCATCCTCTGGTGCATTTGAAGGGGAAGCTAGCTATGGTGTCAAGACAATCTCCCTTGCCATGTCCCTTGGTGCCTACCACTTGGACAGAGAGCTCTCAATGTCAAGACACTGAGGATCAGCTCCTCCATGGTCTTCAGTGTCTGAGACCTTGGAGTCAGAGTCTGTCTCCTATTGCTCTGGGAGGAGCAGAAGTCACAGATCGAGGTCTGATAGAGACAGGAGAGAGCCCCAGGTGTGGCCTCCGCAGTGGCAGAACCCGCTTCAGTGGCCCTTCTGGACCCCTTGGGCTTTTCACCAGGGCCAGGGAGGAACCCAGATCCACACTCTATGATGTCTTCCGTGGCCTCTACGACCTTCGTGCCACCTTCCGCTGCGCATCTGCCCTTGGCGCTTACAGTCTTGATGCCTCTGCCTCGGGCTCCGTCGTCGACTCTGGCACCGTGCTCGGCTCCGACCTCGCACTGCCCTTCACTGCGTTGACACACCCGTCTCCCATGCTTGCACCATTGTCAACATCGACCTTGACGCAGGCACTGGCGGCCCCAGTGCTGATGTCAGCACTGGGCCCCCTGCTTCCAGTGGCTCCTATGAGCATGCTGATGCAGCTCCCTCCTGTAGGGCTGATGGCAGCGCTGATATGTGCTTCAACATCCACAGCCACGGCACCGTCGATGGCACCACTGCCTCCAACGCTGCCCTGAGAGTCACGTGACCGCTCAAGGGTAGATGGTAGGGAGCTTCCACTCTCGGCACATGCTTCCTCCTCTTCGTCGCTGGATGAAGCATTGGTGGGGACAGCCATAGCCCCTGCATCAGAGGACAACAGAGTGCTACAGCAGTTTAGGGCTGCCCAGGGTCTGGGCTTCAAGGCCAAGGAGGTGGTGGAGGAGGCTGATCCCATGGTGGACATCCTAGCACTCTTGGGACTGTCATATATAGCGTTGCCACTTATAAAGACCATTGTGGACACCACTAAGACCCTGTGGCAGATGCCGGCATCCTTGCCTCCTACTGCCAAACGCAACAAGTGGCAGTATTTTGTTCCCTCCAGAGGGTTCGAGCATTGATACTCTCACCCGTCTCCTGACTCTCTGGTGATCGATGCGGCTAACCAGCATGAGAGACAGGGCTTCCAAGGACCCTCCCCAAAGAACAGGGATGCTAAACACCTAGACCTTGTTGGTAGAAATCTGGAGCTGCAAACCACTCAACAGGTGGTTTGCAGCTCCGTATTGCTAACCATTGGCCATTGTGAGTGGGTACTCATACAACACCTGTGCAGCAATGACAAAGTTCATGGAGCTCATCCCTTCGGATTCACGAGTGGAGTTCACAGCCTTGATGGAGGAAGGGAAGCTAGTCTCCCGGGCTTCCCTGCAGGCTGTATTAGACGCTGCAGATGCTGCCACTAGAGTGATGGTGACGGAGGTAGCTATGTGGCAGAGTGCTTGGTTCCAAGTCTCAGGGTTACCCTATGAGGTCCAGCAAACCATTCAGGACCTCCCATTTGAGGGCAAGACTCTGTTTTCTGAAAAGACAAACAAGTAGCTGCACAGCCTGAAAGACTCCTGAGCCACCCTCAAATCCTTGGGCCTGGACACCCCCGCCATGCAGCGGAGACACTTCTGCCCACAATCTCCTCAAAGGTTCCAGCAGCAGAGCTGACAGGACGGTTCTTGGAGGAAGAACAGGAGTGGTAGAAGGAGGCAACACCCTTCCTCAACTCAGGGCTCTGGCCAGCCCAAACCAGTCTCAAACTGGCCTCTGGCCCTAAACCAGCCTTTTGAAGGTGCGGTTGAGGACGGCACACCAGATCACAGAGTGGATCTAACCCGCCTTACCTTTTCCTCCTGTCTATCTCCTTTTTACAGTGCATGGTCCTGTATCACCTCGGACCGCTGGGTGCTTCACACGGTAGAGAGGGGGTACTCCATCCAATTCTGTGTCCTTCTACCCTTCCACCCTCCTTCCCCATTCCTCTTCAGGGACCCTTATTATGAGCAACTTCTCATTCAGGAAGTGCAGTCACTCCTATCACTAGGGCAGTGGAGGAGGTTCCTCTGGAGCACAGGGGTGAAGGCTTCTATGCCTGGTATTTCCTAATACCGCAAGCCCAAGGCAGCGTCAGGCCTATCCTGGATCTGTGTGAGCTTAGCAAGTCTCCCTGGCCTCCATCATCCCTTCACTAGATCCAGCAGACTGGTATGCTGTCCTCGGCTTGAGGGTCGCATATTTTCACGTCGCAGTCACTCAGAACCACAGGAAGTTCCTCAAGTTTGTGGTCAGTGGCTCCCACTACCAATTTACTGTCCTCGCATTCGTCCTGTCAGCATCACCTCGAGTATTCACCAAATGCATGGCAGTTGTCGCTGCTTTTCTGCAGAGACATCAGGTACAGGGATTTCTGTACCTCGATGACTGGCTGATCAAAGGCTGCTCCAGGACACAGGTGGAAACTCAGGTCGTGTTTATCAAAGCCACCTTCAACAACCTGAGTCTGCTCCTGTGGTAAACGTCTGTCCCAGATCTGGACCTGTGCGTACAAAATCTGGGTGCTTACTGTGAACCTTCCCAAGCTTATACCCAGCTTGGATCTTATTTCGCTGCCACCAGCCGAAGTTTTCCAGGGTTTCAGCCCCCTCAGGTTCCCCAAACTTTTCCTTGGGGGACCCCTCCAAGACCCAGAGCCCCTGGGTCTCCTCTATCTCATCCCCCAGCTTCCCTCCCTTTCCTGGGTTAGCCGGTGCGATGCTGTCCTATTCCCTTTGAATACAACCAGAGAGGCAATCTAGCTTCCCCGAGGCTATGCATTCAAACCTAGTCAGCTCACACAAGAGATTCACCCCTCCCTTTGTCCCGTAGCCTTTTCCCGCCCTGGGACAATAGGAAAGTAAGACACAGAGCTTGGGCTTTTCCCTCCCCCCCCTAGCCTGTCACAGATATAACAGAGCTCTGGGCACAGAAATTCCTCTCCCCTCTGCCTCACTAGGAAAAGAAACTCCCACAAGTTTTAAAAAGAAACTTTATATAAAAAGAAAGAAAATACAGAACAATAATACTGCATTAAGAAACTCAATACAGGAATATGGCTTATAAGAAAATAGGAATAAACAGTCTGATTTAAAAGATAGCCCAATTAAACCAGTCCAGCAAATCAACACTCATGTAAATACAAATCAAAGCACATCACAGCCGATTACTTTGTTTCCTTTGTACTCACACTTGATAGTAGAATATTTGAAAGAAGATGGAGTTAGAAGAAAAGCTTGTTTACTCACAGCCAAGGAAAACAAAAAGACCCTGAGTTTCCAGTTCCCTCCCAGACTTAAAAAAAATCCAGGTCTCTGATTGGTCCTCTGGTCAGGTGTTTGGTTCCCCCTTTGTTCACCCTTTACAGGTAAAAGAAAATTAACCCTTACCTATCTACTTATGACAGCTCCTAAATGAAGCAAAATAGACTCTGTCCTCTGTCCAGAAGATAGGTTCATAGGGGCAGTACTGGACTCGACCCAAGCCAGGGCATTCCTCCCACAGGCAAGGTTTCAAGCCCTCAATGACATGATCCAGGGAATCACTCAGTTTCCCACCACTACTGCGAGAAACTGCCTGAGGCTCCTGTACGTATGTGGTATGACACGCCAGACTTAGGCTTCGGCCACTACAGATATGGCTAGCATCAGTCTATCAACCAGCCAAGGACGGCTTGGACAGGATCGTGACCTTGTCCCACCCTTCTTTCCTTCTGAAGATTTGTCGCAGTTCCACATCAACCAGGATATTTTCCTTCCAGTTTTCTACCCTAAACCTCATTCTAAGAACAGGGAGCCGAGACTCCACACTCTGGATGTCCGCAGAGGTCTCACTTTCTGTGTCGAGAGAACGAAACCATTCAAGAAGTCAGTCCAGCTCTTCGTGGCAGTGGCAGACAGGATGAAAGACCAGCTGGTTTCACCCCAGCCCATTTCATCATGGACGTGGCCTGTATCAGCGAGTGCTACAACCTGGCAGGGGTTCCCACGCCTTCAATCACAGTGCACTCTACCAGGCCACAGACTTCATAGATGGTGTGCCTGGCTCAAGTTCCCGCCCAGAAAATCTGCAGCGTGGCCATACACACTTTCGCCGCACACTATGCAGTCACCTGGCAGGCCAGAGACAATGCAGCCTTCGGAAGAGCAGTACTCCAATCAGTGGACAGCTCCAACCCCTCCTTCTGAATTTGGCTTGAGAGTCACCTGATTGAAATGGACATAAACAAGCACTCAAAGACGAAAAAACGGTTACTCACTTCTCGTAACTGTTGTTCTTCAAGATCTGTTGTTCATGTCCATTCTAATACCCAACCTCCTACCCTTCGGTCGGAGTAGCCGGCAAGAAGGAACTGAAAGAGTGGCAGGTTGACAGGGCTATATATTAGGCGCCTTGAGGGTGCGACTCCAGGGGGCACCGAGGCTGACCCGATGGATGCTGCTAGGGGAAAAATCTTCCAGCCAACGTGCATGCGCACACACCTGATTGGAATGGACAACACGTCTCAAAGAACAAGTTACGAGGAGTGAGTAATCATTTTTTCTCAGACATTGGGCCTGGTCCTACAGGGTGCTGAGTGCTCTCAATTCCCAGTGCAGAACTGTGGTTGATGACATTCATCACCCTTCAGGATCAAGTCTCTGTGAATAGATAACTGAAACACTTCATTGTGCTTAGTTATGCATTCTCCAAGAGTGTAGGAACAGAGCCCTCTTTTGGCTTGATAGCGTAATGCAAGATTAGCTGTTCACTATATAAGGTTAATTTACTAGCATATGCTATGACAGGATTCAGAGTAGCAGCCGTGTTAGTCTGTAACCGCAAAAAGAACTGGAGTACTTGTGCAATTTAGAGACTAACAAATTTATTTTAGCATAAGCTTTCATGGGGTACAGCTCACTTTTTCGGATGCATAAAATGGAACACACATAGCATATACTATGGCTAACATTTTTATTCTTTCCATGTTATAGGCTTTAAAAAAATGAAATGCTATACTGGTATGCCACTTCTCCTGTTAATATTTTAGCAACTTAAACAACCAACCTTCATAAAAACAATTAGCTGCTTTTACTAAATAGTAAATAACAGTAGAACCTCAGAGTTACAAACACCTCGGGAATGGAGGTTGTTTGTAACTCTGAAATGTTTGTTATTCTGAACAAAACATTATGGTTGTTCTTTCAAAAGTTTACAACTGAACGTTGACTCAATACAGCTTTGAAACTTTACTATGCAGGACTAAAACACTGCTTTTAACCATCTTAATTTAAATGGATCAAGCACAGAAAGAGGTTTCAGAGCTGTAGCCATGTTAATCTGTATCAGCAAAAAGAATGAGGAGTACTTGTGGCACCTTAGAGACTAACAAATTTATTTGAGCATAAGCTTTCGTGGGCTAAAACGCACTTCATTGGATGCATGCAGTAGAAGATACAGTAGGAAAATATATATACACTGAGAACATATATATTCCTACTGTATCTTCCACTGCATGCATCCGATGAAGTGGGTTTTAGCCCACGAAAGCTTATGCTCAATTAATTTGTTAGTCTCTAAGGTGCCACAAGCACAGAAACAGTTTCTTTACTTTGTCAAATCTTCTTTTTAAAACTTTCCCTTTATTTTTTTAAGTAGGTTATGTCTGACGCAATACTGTACTGTATTTGTTTTTTTGTCTCTGTTGCTGCCTGATTGTGTATTTCCGTTCCAAATGAAGCGTGTGGTTGACTGGTCAGGTTGTAACTCGGGTGTTCTTAACTCTGAGGTTCTTCTGTAATGGGCTAAAGAGGCATTTAAAGCTACAATAAACCAAGACCGGACATTACTCACTGTAAATTGTCTTTACAGTCAACTGAGCATCAAATTCAGGACACTTGGTAAACTTTATAACATTTAGAAAAAATTATTACACCAAACCCAACTGTTAAAAGGTGTAATCTCCTCTATTGTTATAGTTAATGATGTCTTCTGCAACAGACCACAATACCCACATTGCTGTTAGAGCAATATTACTAGTGACGTGCTGACATTGCTAACAGTGACTTAGCAATAAGCCAGTTACTTGCTATTTTCCATTTATTAAATGAATTTAATTTACAACTTTTGTCTGTTTGTGATTTTTATTACTCTAATTGTTCGTGATTGATAAAGCATGTATGATTGTTGTTTTTAATGTCTTGTGATTGGTCATCTAAGTCATGTGGCATTGTTTCTGCTCCCTGATTGGATGACCCAAGCTTTATACACAGTCTCTTTTTTATTTGTGAGTCATTGGTGCATATTCATAATTGTTCAAATGTATTGTGTGAAAAATGAAAAGACCTTTTCAAAATCACATTGAAAGTGCTTGCATGGGTATTACTTTTCTGCATGTTCATTTGCACTACTTTTCACAGTGCTTATGTTTTATAGGTCATATTTACTTCTGTGCATTGGTCAGCACAAGGCCTATGCACTACTCAAGTCCCTTTTACGTCCACTTAGCCCCCTAGAGAGGAAGGATGGTCTAGTAGTGGTTAGCCTCGGACTTGGAGACTCTGGTTCAATTTCCTGCTCTGCCACAGACTTCCTGTGTGACCTTTGGCAAGTCACTTAGATCTGTGCCTCAGGCAAGTTCTATACTGCAGACCTATTGTCAATATAACTACATTGCTCAGGGGTGTGACATAACTAGTGCCTCTCGGAGAGGTGGATTAATTACACCGATGGGAGAGCTCTCTTCCATTGGTGACGGAGCATCTTCACATAAGTGCTGATCCTGCATTTTAAGTGTAGACCTGCCCTCAGTTCCCCATCTGTAAAATGGGTATAATAGTACTTCCCTACCGTGCAAGAGTGTGAGGATAAATACATTAAAATGTTGTGAAGTACTCAGATACTATGGTGATGGGGACCATATAAGTATCTTAGATAGATAGGCCCAGTATCTGGGAATAAGATAAGATTACTTTTCTGTATTTATGAGCAGTTTTTCACAGTCAAGCTGGAAATGCATCTCAAGTGGGGTTCTGCAGGGATCAGTCTGGGGTCTGGTTCAGTTCAATATCTTCATAAATGATTTAGATAATGGGCATAGAGCATACACTTATAAAATTTACGGATGATACCAAGCTGGGATGGATTGCAAATGCTTTGCAGGATAGGATGAATATTCAAAATGATCTGGACAAACTGGAGAAATGGTCTGAGGTAAATAGGAAGAAATTCAATAAGGACAAATGCATTTAGGAAGGAACAATCAATTGCACATGTACAAAATGGGAAATAACTGCCTAGGAGGGAGTACCATGGAAAGGGATCTGGGAGTTGTAGTGGATCACAAGCTAAATATGAGTCAACAATGTCACAGTTGCAAAAAAAGCAAACATTCTGGGATGTATTAGCAGGAGTGTTGTAAGCAAGACATGAGAATTAATTATTCCACACTACTTTGTGCTGATAAGGCCTCAGCTGGAATATTGTGTCCAGTTCTGGGCACCACATTTCAGAAAAGATCTGGACAAATTGGAGAAAGTTCAGAGAAGAGCAACACAAATGTTTAAAGGTCTAGAAAACATGACCTATGAGGGAAGATTGAAAAACTTGGGTTTGGTTAGTCTGGAGAAGAGAAGATTGAGAGGAGACATGATAACAGTTTCCAAGTACATAAAAGGTTGTTACAAGGAGGAAGAAGAAAAATTGTTCTTGTTAACCTCTGAGGATAGAACAAGAAGCCCTGGGCTTAAATTGCACCAAGGGAGGTTTAGGTTTGGCATTAGGAAAAACTTCCTGTCTGGGTAATTAAGCACTGGAACAAATTACCTATAGAGGTTGTGGAATCTACGCCATTGGAGGATTTAAAGAACAGATTAGACAATCACCTGTCAGGAATGGTCTCGTTATTACACAGTCCTTCCTTGAGTGCAGGAGACTGGACTAGATGACCTCTTGAGGCCCCTTGCAGTCCTACACTTCTATGATTAACATCTTTAGTCTTGCCAAACTACCTCTGAAGAGAGGGTGAGGTAAGCTAATAAAACAGTTTTTGGCTTAGGTGGGATTTAAGTGGTGCTTAGGGCTTGTGGTGGCCTGTTGCACAGGGTTTAATTTCACCTATAGTGATTTACATCCTCAGGAGCTTTTATATATTTAGTCCGGTGCCTGAAAGCACTTTGATTCTGAAAAGTGTTATCTAACTGCTAATAACTGTTATTGCTACAAAATGACCTTTATGTTATTTTCTTGCTTCATAGGTAGACACGAAACAGCTGGCGCAAAGCTCTTGAAATCTTATCAAAAACTGAGGTAAGACTTGCAGAAGGACAAATTGTCCTAGGGCACTGAGACTACAATACAATGAACTTATTTTGTAATACAAAACAGCTTGCTGCTTAAGTTTTCTGATTACCAAGATAGCAAATCTCAAGATTTAAAAAAGTTTGGAATGCAATTAGTAGTGCTATAAAAGGATTGCCACTCTTTTGGCTTTGTGCATTCTATAGAAAGAGGTTGGAGTACAGTAGAAAGAATCCTACTTTTAGCTGAACCGTTTCCTTGCTTTAATTTATTGGAAATTCAGGGAAGAATACGGTATTTTGCTGTGATCTTTTTCTCCAGTGCTTTTCACATTTACAGGCTCTATTTAAATGATCTGGGTTGACAATCATTGCAGAAAAAATAGTAGTGGTACAAACATGCAGTAAACTGACTGGAGATTTTGCCTATTGTTATCTTTTAAGTAAATGTAAGACAGGAAGGTCCCTGTTTGTCAAGGTGCACCCAAGTGTATGCACTATATATTCTGTTAAAGGAATCTTGTTCCTTTAAAAATGAGTAAACAAGAATAGATACAAATCATAGGGCAAACTGAGGCTTTCTGGTGGGGCATTGGCGCATCACCAGAGAACCCGTGGAAGGTCAGATACAATGGTGAGGATGACCATATAAGTACCTAGATAGAACAGAGTAGAACGGGTTGGCAACCTTTCAGAAGTGGTGTGCCAAATTCACTGTAATTTAAGGTTTCCCGTACCTTAACGTTTGTAGAAGGTCTCTCTCTCTCTCTCTCTGTCTATATTATATAAATAAACTATTGTTGTGTTTAAAGTAAATAAAGTTTTAAAAATATTTAACAAGCTTCATTTAAAATAAAATTAAAATGCAGATCTTATCAATTTATTGTGATCCTTCCCTGGGATTGAATGTCTGGGGTTCCAGCCACGAACCCCACTCAGCCTGCTGGCCAGTCTGGGGTCCAGCCACTAGGTCCTGCTCAGCCCGCTGCCGGTCTGGGGTTCCATTTACTCAGCCGGCAGTGGGCTGAGCGGGCCAGTGGTAGGCTGTGCAGGGCCAGCGGAGGGCTGAGTGGCTCAGTCCGCTGCCAGTCTGGGGTCCCAATAGCACTCAGCCTGCTGCTGGTCTAGGGTTCCGGCTGCCGGCCCCTTGATAGTTGGGGTCCCAGCTGCCAGCCCCGCTCAGCCTGCTGCAGGCCTCGGTGAGCAGAACCCCAGGCCGGTAGCAGGCTGAAGGAGGCCAGTGGCCGGGACCCCAGCTGGCAGTGGGGCAGCAGCCGGAACCCCAGAGCAGCGCATGCCATCAAAAATCAGCTTGCGTGCCACCTTTGGCACATGTGCCATAGGTTGCCGACCCCGGAGTAGAAGCACAGGGGAAGTGCATTGTCTGCATTGGGGTTTTTGATTGTGTTGGGAGTACAGGATCAAGGGGCAGGTAATTGCTCCTGGTCTGGCCTCTTTATGCTGCATGAAGGGGCTGGGTTGGAATAAACGTCCAAAATTCTAAAAGCCCCAATGCCAGCCAGGGGTGGATCTCTCCTGCACAGGAACCATGGAAGATGGCCATAAGGCTGATTTCTGAGGATCCTCTGACAACCTGTGGCATAGATGGCAGGAAGATGCATGCATGCTGGAGTCAGCAGGGGTGTGTCTCGGTGGAGGCAGGAATACAGTATGCACTGGTGACCATAGAGTAGCCCAAGGAGGCTGCAGTGACTTAAATAGGCCCTCAGGTCTGTCTAAATTATACTGGCTGGAGCAGCTGAGGATCAGGAGGGTGCAAAGCTACTTTAGCCCCCACTCCTGTGGCTGCAAGTTCTTTGCTGAGCCTGTAAGAAGCGTAGTACAGACTCACCCAAGATCTTTAGGTTGCAGGAGAGAGGTGGCTCCTTTGAGGAAAGAGAAGAAACAAAGAAAGAGGTTGAGAAAGCTGTAAATATTAGAGTCTTGTGAAAAATACGTTAATTGTTTCTTTTCTCCTACCTTCCTAGTAAAATTTCTGTGGTTCCTCCTACTCCCCCTCCTTTCACTGAAACCACCGGAAGAAACACCACAATGGTAATGTTTATATATGCAGATATCTAAGAGCTCTTTCAGTGGAAACGGCCAGCCACAGAAGTATAGCACATAGCAACATCTCATAATATTGTTTAGGAATTTGTTGCAATATAAATTATGCTTTTATTTCCTTTGTCTTGTTCCTTTTTCTGAGAAGTTGGTCTCTTAGGGACATATTAGATTAGTCACCAATTTTTTAGTGCACATTATGTAGCCATTTGTAATGAAAACTTTGCATGTATTGTTTGTATAAATGAGCAAAGAGCAGAATGATTTTGATGTTTGCAATTTCATCACAGTTTCTAGCAGGTGGATTATTAGGACCAGATCCAAAATCCATTGAAATCAATTAGAAGACTACCATTGACTTCATAGGGCTCTGGATTGGGCCCTGGTGCCCTAATTCAGCAGCCCTTCCCTGCTCAGGAGAGCACTTAAGTACATGTTTAATTTTATACACATGCTTAAATCCCATTGATTTTGATGAAAAATTCTGACTAGCTCTACTTCCAATCCTTGTGAGGATCCTCTGAATCCGGACTGCCAGAAGCATTACACCAGTTCTAAGATTAATAAGACTCTTTCTTACCTTAATTTAAATGCAAACAATATTGTAAAAAATTAATCAGCTATGTCATTTGTTTAGATTTATGAAAGCAATATGGAAATTGCCTGCAGAGTTTTCTGCTGGTAGTTGCAAAAGAACTCAGTTGAAAGAGCCACCCCATTCCCCAGCCAAATACTTTGGTGCTAATATTTACAAGTAATGCAAAAATATGTGCTTATAAATGCTACAGAAATGATAGCTCTGTGCAATCTTACACACATGCTGTTGTTGCAGTTTCTAAAGGTATGTGACATGGGAAGCTTTGAAAACACACTTCCTTATTTTCTCTCTTAATTTTTTTTTCTCAATTGCAGGAAATCAGCCAATCTAAAAGCTTTAATAAGTCTGTGGAAAACTTGTTTCTGTCTCTTGCCACAAATATGAAAAGTAAGTGTCCTTCAGTGCTTTGCCATTTAAATTTGAGCCACAAGTGGTTACAAGTGAAGGGTCTGTTAGTGACTGCTGCTAGGACCAACAAATAGTTACAGGGCATGTCTAATTTTCCATCAGAATTCCCTCTAATTTTTTAACAAGCTGAGCAACTGATGATCCCAGCTGAGCACTCTCTTTTCTTGCTAAGTCGCAAAAAGACTATATATGAAGGTGTTTTGTTTTTTTTAAACAACTATAATAGTTCAGATATGTGCTGATAAAACCTGAAAATACTACAGCAAACTCAACTATTGTGGCGTGGAATATGCCAACTTTCTATTGTGGTAATGGCTGTATTATCCATCTTTCCCAAGTGAACTTGTCACAGATTGCCATTCTTTGATCACTCTCAGAAGGAAGGTTTTAGTATTGTCTTTCTCTTTCCTATCAGTTTTTTTAAAAAACCTCTCCCTTCTCTTTCTCCCTCATTCTAACTTCCTGTCAGTGTATGTGTTTTTAAAAGTCATCCTCACCTGTCAGTTCACCTTTAATCCTGATATCCTTTGTCCTCCTCATTTTCCTCTTTCTCTTATTGCTATTCTGTTCTTCAGTAACTTTAGAGGGCAAGTTTAGGCTTTGGATACATATGTGGAACAAGCTGCACCTATTGGAGGGCAGACTTTGGCCCTGTGTGCATAACAAAAGGGAGCAGTAGCCAGAAGAGAACAAGCTCTGACCCTTATGAAGACCAGATACCTCACAATTAGCATATATTTTTACTAATCTGCTGCCTGCTGCAGAGACTGGGGGCAGTTGTAAATGTTGTCCCTCATGGCTAGAGCAGTATCCTTATCCCAAGGATTATAAAATGAGACTAGACCTGAGTAACTTGGCACTAGTCTCTTGCCTCCTCTCTGTCGTCTTTCCTCTTAACCACTCCTTTCTAATGAGAAGTCCTCATTGTTTTTGCTGATACAGACTAACAAGGCTACCACTCTGAATCCTTTCTAATGAGACTCCTCCCTAGCCAGTCCCCTCTGCTTGTTCTCACCAAATGTAATCCAGTTTGCCCATGTGACCCAAGAACACTGAGAAGCATAACAGCCTGTATATATATATATAGACACTATGATTGTTAGTGTGGATTGAACCTGGAATATACAACACCAAAAGCACAAGCGGCTACCATTTGAACTAGGGCAGGAATCTCTTTAGCTGTAAGAACGTATGGTAGGCTGTTATTATCTGTGAAGTCAGCTACCAAAGAAAGACATGATCACTCACCTTAAGCCAGCATGTAACCCAAATACTATGTGAGGAAGCTTGGCTTTTCCTTGCTGATCAGGGCAGAGCATGGAGGAAGGGAGGCCAGGGAGGAAAGGGGTATTCCCTAGAAGGAAGGATTGGCTCGCTGGGAGTCACTGTAGCTAAGAGCTGTAACTCACCACTGCCCCCTGTTGGACCAGGAAGCCACCTCTTCTTGACACTGTGCCCTTAGTAGTTTCCTTCAAGCCCAGTGATAAACATGTGGGCCAAAATTTTGAGTCATGAGTGCCTAAAGTTAGGTTCCTACATCCATATTTTGGCATCTAAATAAAAGTGGGCTCGTTTGCAGCAGTACTGAGCATACACAGCTCCTGTATTTTGCAAGAAGTAAAAACGAAGAGCCTGGCTGTGCCCTCAGACACTTCCATTTAAGCCAATGGGACTCGCGTGTGCATATCTGACAGCACATCTGGAGCCAGAGGATTTGAGTGTAGGATACAAAGCCTTAGTTTCCACAGATTGGATGGCTATAAAGCCTTTCCCTTTTAGGGTGCTAGTTTCAGTTGATTCTCTGTGGCAGAGAGAGAAAGTTGTTATAACGTTTTAGTTGTTGGATGGCGTATGTGAAATGAGTTGCTGGTCTTGGTCTAGTTCACAGCACAATCCGCAACTGGCAATAATTGGCACCCTTATTGACTGTCTCAGCAGAGACGCCAGAGAAAGAATGGATGTGAAAATTGAACTAATTTGGCTTCAGAAATGATCCCTCCAACAATCCGATTGTTAGAGCAGTGTGGGGCAAGCCTGTGCTGGTGCTGAATCAATTTAAACCTATTCAGCCCATTAGGTCTGTCACTCCGGCCCCTTTTATGAGTGCTAAATTCACTATATATACATAAAAAAAAATCCAGTCGCATTTGCTGTAGGAGACGACTGGACTGAGCCTCTTTATGAATGTGTCACCTGGCATGTTCACTGCGTACACAGCGCTCAATAAATGTAGGAGGATCGATTGCTCTTAAAAGCAAAACCTATGTCACAATGGCTTTAAATGTCAGACACCCCAGAGTCCCATTGTCCTCAAGTATCTTAACAGGCTTTGTGAGTTTTCCATTGCAGCAGCCAGTGTTATACACTACAGAAAGATTTATTTCCGCAGTATATATTAAACATGTGATGGCTGTTGATCTTTTTTGCATCACTTGTACTGCAATATTGACTCTTCATCAGGAGCTATGTAAGATAGTGTTTATAACACACACTGTGTCTGTTGCTGGGACTGCCAGTCTTTAATCTTAAGAATCATGAATACGTCCTCTCCTTTCTTCCCCTGAAATAAAGAGAAGCCCTCCTGATTGCACCCCAAGGTGAAAGAAGCAAAGAAGTGTTGCACTAAAGCTCTATAAGTGCACTGGCAGGTTTATTTGGCTAATTGTGTACAGCCCATAAGGATTGATGTATTACCATATTTTGTTGCATTACCTATACTGCAATCTGAATTGCTTGGGAAAAGGACCTTTAATGCACAGAGGCCCTAATTTAACCAGGAATTTAAGCACATGCATAAGTGAGCAATCCTATTGAAATCAGTGGGGGTACTCACACCTTAAAATCATGCGTGTGGCCTGAATATAAAATGTTTCCACTTTCTTCCATATTTTGTATCCATTTTAATTGACTCCCCATTTTCCTAATTTCCACTGTAGCACTCCCATAAATGATCATAATAGTATTGCATTTGTGAATTTAGGTAGGCAGAATGCAGTTACACAAAATAGGACAGGAACTTGCTTTCCCAGCTGTTTCTTCTTCTCAGGAGATCAGTAGTAGATCTGTAATCTAAATGATCTGAAAGGCCTAGGTTTAGCTTCATACATCTCCAGTTTTGTTGACAATGTTCATTATACATGTGACCCTCTCTCCTTGTATTCGTTTTAGAAATCTCAAAGTCCCAGAATGATATGAGGGCTGACAAAAGTCTCCTAACTACAGATTATGGGCAGGACATGGAACGAAAGAAGGAAAGGAGGAGTCAGTCTGACACTGCCATCGATGTTGCAAACAGGGTATGCAATTCATTATACTTAGTCGTTATAATTTTAAGGGCTGTTTTGTGATTGGAATATGATTAGAAGACTGATGATTGTCGTGATACAGCACTGACTTTATTAGATCAGTGGAAGCTAGTTAAGGTTACTTTGAGATGGCCACTGGATCTCCTCCTTTTGTAACTCTTTCAGTAATTCTTGTTTTTGGCTGAACTTCTCCAGCCTTAGTTTCAGCCCAAAGCTAAGGGCTAGTTTGCATGGAGCCACCTTGCTCCAACAGGGAACACCAGGAGTGCACATGGCTCACAAGCTCTCCTGGGGGTGCTTGGTGCACACTCTGCACCAGCCAATAGGCTGCTCCTATTGCTCTCAGTCCATCTGCTGGCCCTCCTTCAGCCCCTACTGATAAAGAGGGGACTGAGCTATGGCCCTTCCACACTGTTCCTGGGACTTTTGGGGCAATTTGCTGAGGAGAGAAAGTGTTGGCCATTGTGTGAACTGTTTGGGGAAGGTTTCCTGCAGCTCCTCCATTTGCCCCTTCCCATGCACCTCCACAAGGACCAAATCACTACCCCTCAGTATTTTTGAAATGTTTGAGCAAAATCCGTTCTCCTGTTTTGAAGTTGTGAGAGCGTGAAACAATTTAGTTTATTTTCTGTAAAAAGATGGGTAAGGGTTTGTTTTGTACACGTCTAGCTCCCAAATGGCTGAGCTTTATAAGCTGAAACTTTCTAGGTAGTTGGGCCGCACTGAGTTACCACAACTATTTGAATAGCGTAGACTTCACATGCTGTCTTGTTACATGAGGTGTTTACAAAACTGCTCCTGCTTTAGGGCATGTACTTCTCAGAGCAGGGGGCAGAAAGGGACATTTCCCCCTGTGTTCAATGTTCTACATCATGGTGGCTTTTCATATTCCACTAAAGCATCGGGAATTGGCAGGTGACAGAGTCAGAATGCCAGACTTAATGCATCAGTGATCTGACTTGGTGTGTAGTTTAGAAAATGAAGCAAATTATCTGTGATGTTTATTTTTATAGGATGCATTGAGACTATATCATAAATATTATGGAAAATATAGATAGGTTAATCACCTCAGTGCCTCCTTTTAGTTCTATACCAGTTGTGTGTGATCAACCGCATCCCCAGTGTTTCCTTGTCGATCTGGTTTCACTGGAAAATCATAGCTGCGTTTCGCTGCATTGAAAAGCAATAAGGAAGGAGTTGTATACCGACATTTTCTACACACCCTAACCGTGCTTTCATTGCATATTAAACACATATCCTATTGTGTTTTATGGATGAATGAGGTCTCTATAGTTTGAAATCTCCCTGTGATATGATTGCCAAACAATATATCTGGATTTTGTAATTGGCTATAAATGCTAAAGGTTTTAGGGTGCTAAAGTACGTCAGCACTTTATATTAAGGATATAGAAAGATAACATTTTTCTTGATTATGTTGTCAGAGCTCTCCTCCTGGAGAACAGGAATTTCCAATGCCCCTCTAACTGAAAAACCCAAGCCTCTGCTGAAGTTTGGACTATTTGGGTGAAGTTTTGGTTGATCTTCTATTTTGGATGTCATCATTGCAATCTATATTTTCTAATTCTGGTTGAAGTTTTTACTCACACCTTCTTCCCCACCCCTATGGTATGGCTGTTAGCATTCATGCTGTGATCCCTAAATTTACTTTTAATCTCTGTGAGCTGTTGTGCCCCCCTCTTACTTTTTCCTAGCATTCTCTCTAGTTCTGATCTTTGTCTTCCTTTTGATAGTGGTAGTGGCAGTGTTCATCAGTTCTTACGCTTCACTGTGTAGCCTGTTTGTTAATCTTTATCAAATGCCTCATCTGTTATTCCCCCTGTGGTTTCCTATTTTCTTTTTATCTTTGTAAACCAGGTTACCACCTTTCTTTTTTTCCTCCATCACACTGTTTGTGTTCTCTCTGCCAGAACTCTTAAAGTGATCTTAAATCGCAGTTCTATGCTGAAGAGTGACTGTCAAAATGGCACCTTCTTACTCAAGAGGACTGATTCCTATGTATACTCAGACGTGCCTCCTTGCTTTGATGACATAAAGCAGTAAAAAAAATTATTTTTAATCTTGTTAGTTTGTTCCAGTATCTTTCCAGGCATCAAAGTTAGGCTGACTGATGAAGACTGAAGCAGAATAGGCACTAACACCTCAGCCTTCTTGTTGTCATCTGTCATTAGCTCTCCTTCCTCACTAAGTAAAGGACTGTCACTGGCCTTCATCTTTCTCTTGCCCATAATCAGTTTAAAGAACTACTTCTTCTTCTTGCCTTTTATGTCCCTTGATAGGTGTAACTCACTTTGTGCCTCAGCGTTTCTGATTTTGTCCCTATATATATGTGCTATTCTAACCTTAGCACTGGTATTAACACTGCTGTACCCATCATCTTTATGATTGTTTTGTGTTTAGTACAGTAGAGAAGTATAATGGCTTGGATGGTGTTGTGACATTGCAGTCTATATGATTTTATACAAAATATGGTAATGAGTGAATATAATGTAACTGGAATATGCTTCATGTAAAAGATCTCTTGTAAGGTATCATTACAAAGCTTATAATCTACTGAGTGTGATCATCCTATTTGTATGAATGTATCACTCTTGTATCTGAAACTAGAAATATGAAATATAACTCTGAGGGCCTATTGTAATTATGCAAAGTGTGGGCCATTAATGGTGGTTTGGAATCTTGATGACTCCCATTAACCAGGACAATTGACTGCAGATGGCTGTGTTTTACCTGTAAGCCTTCCTGTATACTTGTGTGCTGGCAAGTGGACAATGAAGTCTTGCAGTGACGTGTGATCATGTCTCCTGAACTGGAATCCATCTTTAACCTGATGTCTTTCTATTGAGAAGGAGGGGGTGGGAACCCAGAGAGGAACAAAGGATTCCCGCCTTATGCAAAAGATATATAAAGGAGTGGAATAGAACAAAGGGGAAGAAGCCATCATGAAGAATCCCCTAGCTACCACTTGAGTTGGTACAAGAGCTGTACCAGGGGAAAGAATTGTGCCCAGGCCTAGAAGGTGTCCAGTCTGAGAAAAAAGCTTACTGAAGCATCTCTGAGGGTGAGATTATCTGTATTCAGTTTGATTAGACATAGATTTGCGTGTTTTATTTTATTGTGCTTGGTGACTTACTTTGTTCTGTCTGTTACTACTTGGAACCACTTAAATCCTACTTTCTGTATTTAATAAAATCACTTTCTACTTATTAATTGACCCAGAGTATGTATTAATACCTGGGGGAGCAAACACTAGGAGTTGGGCATCTGAGTGTTAAATACAAGAACACTTCTGTTAGTTGCTTTCAGGTAAACCTGAAGCTTTGGGGCAAATAATTCTGACCCTGGGTCTTTGTTGGAGCAGACGGGAGTGTCTGGCTCAGCAAGACAGGGTGCTGGGGCCCCGAGCTGGCAGGGAAGGCAGTGGCAGAAGTAGTCTTGGCACATCAGGTGGCAGCTCCCAAGGGGGGTTCTGTGATCCAGCCTGTCACAGGTGTGTAACCTGTTGTTCAGAATGAGGTTTGTTTTCAAATTTATCTCACCATTTCATCTTCATCCATGGCCATTTTTGTAGTTCTTTCTACTAGTAGTACAGGAAATCCCTGTGATTATTAAGGGCATTTTATCCCCTCTCTGTATGCAAATAATTCTCACTAATGTTGTTGGCTCATTCAGGGAGGAATATTCTCACTAGTCCTTTGGTAATAAACTCCACCAAAGTGTTTCTTCAAACAAATACGTATTCCAAAGTGATCTTTTCCTTCTTTCCTACTGCTATTTTCCCTCCATGCCCTTGATGAAATGTGTTTCACAGACTGTATTTTCTTGGAAGAACAGAGACTGATGGATGGGAGATACTGAGGAATCCTACCTCATCTCTTCATGTTGCCCACACAGTCAGAATTTTTATGGGGGAGTGGAATTTAAAGATGTGCTGCTTGGAACTCCCACATTCTGGACTATAGCAAAGTTACGGTTAAACAAACATTGAATGTTTAGCCTTTCTCTGGAGTCACAGCTAAAGTAAGACTTGTCAGTCCATCTTTGTACTGATTCCTTCAAGTTACGTTCATTCTGGTCTTTCTTTACATAGATGGAGACAGGCATATGCCATGTATGCTGCAACATACAATTTGTAATTTCCTGGAAGAAGAGTTCTTTTGGCAAAGTGCCAGGATTTTGGGGGTTGGGGTGAAGTTGTCCTAATGAGGCCTTTTATTAATACACGCTTTTACAGTAATTACCTTTAATTGTAGGTGCCATGTTAGTAATCATCATATGGTGGAGAATGGCATGTCCACCACACAAGATTATGGATATACTATGGACAGGGTGGAGTAGCAATGGATCAACCAGTGTGTGTACAAATTACAATTTAGTTATAGATCTGTTCCTTTGTCAAACAGTCTCCCAAAGCAGGCACACCCATATGTGAATTGTAGGTATTGACCATATATTTATGTGGCAGAACACAGGAGGGAGGAGGGTGGGAACCACCGGGCACTTGACTTAACAAACAAGTCAATGGAAGTTCAATGCTACATCTCTTACAGATAAAAAATATACCAACCCTTCAGCAACTCATCAGTGGGACACGAGATGACAATGAAGCCTTTACCAAAAGGTATTGCAAGCAGGCAGAAGACATTCCAACCAGTCCCATGAGTGACGCCATATTCTGCAGTGGCAAAAAACATGTAAGTGTCAACATGAGATGAAGCAGAATAGAACAGTGGTGTAAAATGGACTGAAGTGTAAGAGTTAAAAGCTTGTATAGCGTGTGTTATGGATTATGCTCAGAAATAAGAAGAGAATTCTACTTTAGTTCAGATCAAGGAAAGACTGTCTGTCCTTGGCATTGTCCTTACAGCAGCGGTATAAGTTTACTGCAGCATAAATACTGCTGAATGAACTGCAGTTAGCTGAAACGTAAGGTTAACTGAAGTTTAGTTAATGTCCTCTGAGGTGTGCAAACTCAGCTGCCTCATTCTCTTCACTGAGGATAATTTATAGAAAAGGACAAAAACATTAAAAGTGCAAAGGCGATCATAGTCATTAGGGATGGAAAAGCCTGTCTAAATCATTGACATTTTCTACAAAATATAGTCCCCTGACTAATGACATATCATCATATGCACTTGATCTTAGCCAGAAGGGAGAGAAGAAAACCAGTCAGAAGTGAATGCAACAAGGGTTTTAAAGTCTATTTGATTAGCTGTTATTTTAACTGTATGTCACTGAGGGTAGTGCTTTCAGTATGTTATAAGTTACTTGACAGGAATTGTCAGGACACAGTGGACATCATAGGTGCAGTGTCTAGGCATTTCAGAGCTGGAGTTAAGAAGGAAGGAAACTAAAATGGCTCTTAGGGGCCAAACATAGCTGAACCAGCCTCCTGCTGTTTAGTGACAGAACAATGAGATAATTTTACATGTGCTTTGCAGAGGTGTGAATAACTACACAAAGTGCATGGCAGTGGACAGTCAGGCCATCGATGTTTGCTAACAGTTCACCACACAGTTGTATCTGAGTTGCCATACATTTCCTCTTAGCATAGGTCATAACTGTGATGCAGTCAGCAAAGTTGACTTTTGAATGATAGTCACTACTGCTCCCTGTAGCGATCTGCCTGTATTCCTCCTTTTCCTTTTCAGACATGATTATTTTCTTTGAGGGATGGGACACGGTGCTGGAGAAACAAATACAAACTCCATTGATATAAAGTATTTACCTAACTTGTATTTCTTACAAAATATAAATGAACATAACCCTAATAATTGCTTATAATTATATATTCCTTCATACATGAATAGATATTTTATCTGTTGGATAAATACCCCAGTAATGATACAACAACCATAGACCAGGGACAAAGCCTTCAGAATGGAAGAATGGACTTGGGGTCTCTCCTGTTAAAAACCCTTGTCTCCATGAGTCAGACCTCTGTCTGTATCTGAGGTACAGGGCTAGTCTGTGCCTATAAGGCACAGCTCTGTGTTGGGGGGTAGTATGGAGATGTACTTGCCCGACTGCTCTGGAGAAGCTCAGAGGGGGGTTGTGCATCCTAGCATCTTTCCCACCTTGTATCCGGGTCAAGCCCATTACAACCTAGCTTGCAGTGGATTGGAGGACAGTTGCAGGATGCATTCTGGGACTCCACTGGCTGTACTATGGACAGCCCAGTCTAAACAGTGGAGTATCTCCTTCTGTCTTGTCAAAGGGGAGGCCCAGCTTTATCAAGCACCTTGTTTATGGGGGAGCTCTGTGATACTGATCATCAATTCATCAAAATCTATCCTTTAACCTAAGAGATGGTTAGCTGAGCTTGAGTACAGGAGCTCATTGTTAATTTATTATGAGGGAGGACCAAATGGAAGGGGTATTTCCTTGTTCAGTGTTTATAATGCCTGCTTTTGTCCGAGGGTCTGACCCCTGCTAAAGCCACTGCACAGCTTGCTGAAAAAAAGGAACACGTAATGCTATCCAAACTGAGGAGCACTGCTTGGAATAAGCATATAGCTCCTCTGAATAAATAAGAGGGTCAATGAACTAAGCAGTAGGACAGCTTTGCAAAACTGTCATTAAAATCTATCAGCTGAGGCACAAAATCTATTTGCCTTCCTTTCTTACGATGAGTGATAGTGAAAAATGAATGAGTTTTTTACTTAGCTGTGAAATAATTTACTTCCTTGTGGTGAGGGGGTGAGTAGAATTTAACAAAACTGCAACAGAGATTAACTGCTGCTCTGGCCTACATCCTGTGAGGTCAGCTGGATTACATGAGCTGTACATGGGTTCAAAATGTAACCCTAGCTCCTGTCAGGACTTCTTTTTTCACCCTCAGGCCAAAAAAGCAATGTGTGTTACTTGGAACTTAGAGCAGGTGACTTCTTTGACTTCAGTCAAAGACATTGTTGTGAATTTTGAAATTGTTGCTTGGGAAGCTGCACAAATTAAAAATAACAACTGCAGTGCAGCGAGATACAATCTATTCTAAACATTAGCCTGTGTGATTAGCTGCTCAGGCATGCAAAGTAAGAACTCCTTGGTTGGGGGTGTAGAATAGGGCGGCACAGAAAGGAGTAAAGCCTCCGTCTTCACCCCACCTTCAGGGCCTGTGTAAGGGCTGGCCACAAGTGCTGTCTGGGTGCTTGGGCGAGCACAGAGGCTGCACCCCAGAACCTCCCCCCTAAGGAGGGTAAAGAGTGGGCAAGCAGGTGTGGAGCCATGGGTCCACCTCCCCTATGCACTGGTACCCAGTGCTGGCTGGCTATGCACGAAAAGGATGCTATTCCTTTTAAATATGCCACTGGGGAGCCCTAGAGAACGTTTAATAAGTGACCTTCTTTGTTTCCTACAACATTTCCTCAGGTTCTTTCTAGGGCTGTGTACTTCAGCACTGCCTCTTACTATGGGCTGCATACTACAAACACGGTCGAGCTGTACATTTTAGATGTTTGGGACTTTGGCCATTGACATCAGTGGGTGCCAGTCAGTCCAGTATCCATATTGTTCCTATCACATGCTTTTTAAAAAATCCTCTTTTTGGTCACATAATAATTTTTTGGGGAATCAACTTCCAGATAGAGATATGGTCTCATACATTGAGTGCCTATAGGATAGTTATGCTCAGTCATGTATGGGGGACAGAGGAAGACACTGCCCTTACCTCATGGAGCTTACTATACAAAGATGGTTAATTCTATATAGAAAAATGAACTAGCAGAATTTCAACAGAAGTTATTATTTGAGGCCTAGAATGGATAGTAAAGAAATAGCTTTATGCACGTATTGTGTTGGTTCTGAGTTGTTTGCTATAACTTTAGCAGTCAGTTTGGTGCAAAGATATTAAGATTTGAGGGGGAAAAACAATTTTATCTTATTGGATTTGAACTCCCTTTTTTTAATCCTTGTCTTTTCTTAGGGCAGTTTATATAGCATTAACAGCACTTGCACCGAGGCTGGCAATTTTGACACGGCTAATGTCACAGGAGAAATAGAGTTTGCCATCAGATACGTCTTTAAAGCCTGCACTTTAGAAGTCTGCATCAAGGCCTGCAAGAACCTGGCTTACGGAGAAGAGAAGAAGAAAAAATGTAACCCGTAAGTGTTTTTGTGTCAAAAGAAAAAGCCAAAAACAAGGTGTTTAGTTTTTCAAGATACACGTGTGTGTGTGTGTGTGTGTGTGTGTGTCTGACTTGCCACTATGCCACATATCAATTTATACAGAGGCCCAGATGTCAGACCATTAGCACTTGAGTTGTGCCTGCAAAAAATGCTTGTACACTCATTGTCTAGTGGTTTCAGCATGAAACAGAAAAGTTTGTAGATCTATGTTCTGTTCCCGAGTGACTCACTGCATGACACCGGGCAAATTATTTAACACGTCTGTGTTTGTCGTCTTCAGCTATAAAATGAGAATACAAATCTCTGCTTTTTTAAAATGCTGTGACAGCTAATGATAATTGCAAAATATAATTTAAATAGTACCTGTGCAAAAAGTACCCATTTCTGTGTATGAAAGATGCCTGTGTGTTTTTTTTCAGAGTAGCAGCCGTGTTTGTCTGTATCCGCAAAAAGAACAGAAGTACTTGTGGCACCTTAGAGACTAACAAATTTATTTAAGCATAAGTTTTCGTGGGCCACAGACCCACTTCACCGGATGCAAGTAGTGGAAGATACAGTAGGATGATATATATATATATACACAGAGAACATGAAACAATGGGTGTTACTATACACACTATAAGGAGAGTGATCAATTAAGGTGAGCCATTATCAGCAGGAGAGAAAAAGAACTGTTTGTAGTGGTAATGAAAATGGCCCATTTCCAGCAATTGACAAGAAGATGTGAGGAACTGGTGGCTGGGGGGAGGAACATGGGGAAATAGTTTTACTTTGTGTAATAGCCCATACACTCCCAGTCTTTATTCAAGCTTAGTTTGATAGTGTCCAATTTGCAAATGAATTCAAATTCAGCAGTCTTTCCCTGAAGCCTGATTCTGAAGGTTTTTTGTTGTAATATTGTGACTTTTAGGTCTGTAATCGAGTGGCCAGGGAGGCTGAAGTGTTCTTGAACTGGTTTTTGAATGTTATAATTCTTGACATCTGATTTGTGTCCATTTATTCTTTTACGTAGAGACTGTCCGGTTTGGCCAGTGTACATGGCAGAGGGGCATTGCTGGCACATGATGGCATATATCACATTTTGGTAGATGTGCAGGTGAACGAGCCTCTGATAGTGTGGCTGATGTGATTGGTCCTATGATGGTATCCCCTGAATAGATATGTGGACAGAGTTGGCAACAGGCTTTGTTGCAAAGAATAGGTTCCTGGGTTAGTGTTTTTTTGTGTGGTGTGCACGGTATGGTTGCTGTAGGTTTGGGGGACTGTTGTAAGCTGAGGACAGGCTTGTCTCCCAAGATCTGTGAGAGTGATGGATTGTCCTTCAGGATAGGTTGTAGATCCTTGATGATGACGCTGGAGAGTTTTGTAGTTGGGAGCAGATGGTGGATTAACAAATTTGCCACCCTCTAGGCCCTCAAAAAAATTGGCCGCGCCCTGCCCTGCGCGCCAGCTCACCTCCGCTCCCCTGCGGCAGCCTGGGAGGGAGGTGGAGGAAGGGGCAGTTGTGGTACACTAGGGCGGAGATGGCAGCGGTGGGTGGGTTACCCGTGCGGCCCCAGCTCACCTCTGAAGCTCCGAGTGTGCCTCTACTCCTCCCTCTGTCCAGCAAGGTTCCTGGGTTAGTGTTTTTGTTGTGTGGTGTGTGGTTGCTGGTGAGTATTTGCTTCAGGTTTGGAGGTTGTGTAAGTGGGGACTGGCCTGTCTCCCAAGATTTGTGAGAGTGAGGGATCATCCTTCATGCTAGGTCGTAGATCCTTGATGATGCGCTGGAGAGGTTTTAGTTGGGGACTGAAAGTGATGGCTAGTGGTGTTCTGTTACTTTCTTTGTTGGGCCTGTTCTGTACTGGGTGACTTCTGGGTCCACTTCTGGTTCTGTCAATCTGTTTCTTCACTTCAGCAGGTGGGTATTGTAGTTGTAAGAATGCTTGATAGAGATCTTTGTCTCTGTCTGAGGGGTTGGAGCAAATACGATTGTATCATAGAGTTTGGCTGTAGACAGTGGATCGAGTGGTGTGGTCTGGATGAAAGCTGGAGGCATGTAGGTAAGTTTAGCGGTCATTAGGTTTCTGGTATAGGATGGTGTTTATGTGACCATCACTTATTAGCACTGTAGTGTCCAGGAAGTGGATCCAGGCGGAGGCTGATGGTGGGGTGGAAATTGTTGAAATCATGATGGAATTCCTCGAGGGCTTCTTTTCCATGGGTCCAGATGATGAAGATGTCATCAGTGTAGCGCAAGTAGAGTAGGGGTGCTAGGGGACGAGAGCTGAGGAAGTGTTGTTCTAAGTCAGCCATAAAAATGTTGGCATACTGTGGGGACATGTGGATACCCATAGCAGTGCCGCTGATTTGAGGGTATCTGTTGTCCCCAAATGTGAAATAGTTATGGGTGAGGACAAAGTTACAAAGTTCAGCCACCAGGTTTGCCATGATGTTATCGGGGATACTGTTCCTGATGGCTTGTAGTCCATCTTTGTGTGGAATGTTGGTGTAGTGGGTCTGTAGCCCACGAAGGCTTATGCTCAAATAAATTTGTTAGTCTCTAAGGTGCCACAAGTACTCCTGTTTTTTTTGTGTTTTTTGTTTGCAATGTAGGTGCTAATGATGGAACGTTTAACTCAGTGTCTCCTCTCTGGTTATTGTTTTATTTATGAATGATTCTCTCTGTCTTTCCATGGCAGAAGTCATTCATGGAAATTCATCGGTCAGAATGTCCAGCTGTATGGTTAGTGCTGGACCCTACTGTAATACATTGTTTGAGTGCATTTGGATCAGCTGGGCCAACACTAAGCATTCTGGAATTCCAGAGTTATGCTTAGATTCTACCAGGAAGAATTTAGCATTGAGTCTTTTGCAGAGGAGGATCATAAAACTGAACTCTAATAAAAAGATCCTTCTTGGAATGCCAGCTAATGCCATTGCACAGTTAGGGAATATTTAATGAGAGACTGAATAACCCTTGAGTTTCCTGGTGATGTAGCCAGCATGCAAATCACCAAAAATCTGTGTATGGTGTGGGAAGTTCCATGTAGTAGTGAACATTACATTCTGTATTTGGTGTAGAGAATGCTGTCTCTCAGCCAGTAGGAAAAAGTACAGGCATTGTTTACAGTTAGAACACTTGACACAGAAGTTGGCTGGAATAGGTGTTGTTTCCAACACTTATGCTAGCAACCTGTCAAAACTGTCAGCTTGTTGGCTGGTTTGAGCTATGGCTGGTTGGTTTGCATGACTCCCTGTTGCTGAAAAGGCTTTTAAAATACACACAGTACAAAGGGGCTTGGGAAGCACAGGGAAGCAGTGCATTGCTGCTGAAAGCTACAACTGATCTTCAGTTTCCCCAGAATGTAACCCAGACTAGTTTAACAGTTATAGACTGTTATAAATTAAATATAAAATGCTACATTTTAAAAGAATATTCTGGTAGAATTTGTCTCCTTCACCAAAGGCCCTTCGAGCAGATAATGGGCATCCATAATGCTATTGATCACCTTTGGCTCTGGATTCATACTCCATGGTATAGACCATTGTCTGCCCATAGAATTCTCATTCGGAGAGAATATTGCTTAACATGAGTTACTTACGTGACAGGGGAGCCAAGCCCTGGAAATCACTTGGCTGGTGGCAACGATATCAGATCTAAGCTGGTAATTAAGCTTAGAGGGTTCATGCTAGCTTCTCAGTTTATGAGCTTAGATCTGATATCACTGCCTCCAGCCAAGTGATTTCCAGGGCTTGGCTCCCTCTCTGGTCTCCCAAAACCTTCTCTGGGGGACCCCAAGACTCAGAAGCCCTGAGTCTTACCACAAAGGGAAATAAACCCCCTCCCCTTGTCTCCTCTTTATCTCATCCCCAGCTCCCCCTCCCTGGGTTATCCTGGGCTCAAGGCGGAAATTTTGGGTCTGTGTGTCTTTGTCTGGCTCTCAGCTAGTGATGAGGTGGGATCTTTTTCTAATCTTCAAGCTTCTATCTTCAGTGTCAAATTGTGAGTACAAAGGTTTAAGAAAAACATAGGCTGTTATTGTTTTTTGTTCGTAATTACATGTGCTGTAGTTTGCGGAGATGGTTTAATTGGAATCTTTTTGAATAAGGCTGTTCGCTATTCGTATTTTTCTTTTAAGTATATTGTACCCTGTAGTTGTCAAACTGATACAGAGAATATTTTTATGTCTTTTTTCTTTCTTTTTAAACCTGTTTGAGTTGTTCTTTGGTTAAGGTAAGAACGAAGGGGAGGGGACATCTCTATTGTGTTAGCTTGGACGGGGTAAGCGTGTCTGTATCTGCATTAGCCCTCAGGCTCAAGGCGGAAATTTTGGGTCTGTGTGTCTTTGTCTGGCTCTCAGCTAGTGATGAGGTGGGATCTTTTTCTAATCTTCAAGCTTCTATCTTCAGTGTCAAATTGTGAGTACAAAGGTTTAAGAAAAACATAGGCTGTTATTGTTTTTTGTTCGTAATTACATGTGCTGTAGTTTGCGGAGATGGTTTAATTGGAATCTTTTTGAATAAGGCTGTTCGCTATTCGTATTTTTCTTTTAAGTATATTGTACCCTGTAGTTGTCAAACTGATACAGAGAATATTTTTATGTCTTTTTTCTTTCTTTTTAAACCTGTTTGAGTTGTTCTTTGGTTAAGGTAAGAACGAAGGGGAGGGGACATCTCTATTGTGTTAGCTTGGACGGGGTAAGCGTGTCTGTATCTGCATTAGCCCTCAG
>NC_133771.1:125074527-125160700 GCF_003597395.2 Chelonoidis abingdonii
TGAGCTTTGAAAAATCCGGTTTGCTGATTGGTCCTCTGGTCAGGTGTTTGGTTCCCTTTGTTAACCCTTTACAGGTAAAAGAAACATTAACCCTTAGCTATCTGTTTATGACAGGGACCCTATCAAATTCACGGTCCATTTGGTCAATTTCACTGTTACAGGATTTTTAAATTGTCAATTTCAGCATTTCAGATATTTACATCTGAAATTTCATGGTGCTATAACCATGGCAGTCCTGACCCAAAAGAGGGTTCTGGTGATGGTCGCAAGGCTATTGTAGGGAGGTCGTGGAATTGCCACCCTTACATCTGCATTGCTTCGGATGGAGGTGCTTCCTTCAGAGCTGGACAGCCAGAGAGCAGTGGGCAGTGCAGACATGAGGGTCGCATGGTATGGGAGGTAATCATAATTTTTTGGGTGCGGGCAGAGCTGGCCTTATGGGTGGATGACTGACCAGGGTCCCATGGTCAGGGTGACGCTGTCATCCCCCCAGCCCAAGGCCCCTTTAGCAGAGACCAACGATTGAGAGGTCGTGGAAACTGCCCTGCCCTGTAACTCTTAGAGATGATCAGGATAGGATTGAGACACACCAACTGGACAGTATGTGAGGAACACTGCACTGCATCTGTTGATTAAATAGAGGTTGTCAGGCACCATTAACCAGCACTGAGTATACCCTGGAAAAATTCAGAATGTGCCAAGGATTAGAGAGTGGGGAACATGCTGCTTTATTTCCTTCCCTTTCTTTCTCAGTTTGAACTGTCCTAAATTGTGCTCTCTCCCCCATACCCTCTCTCTAATTGCAAGGTATGCAAAGACTTATTTGCTTCCTGATAAATCTTCTCGGAGTAAACGGAAGACAGCTGTTAGAAAGAACACAGTGGATCCGGCATTCCATGAAACTTTAAAGGTGACTTGTAAACATTTGTGACCTGGAAAGATCTCTCATTTGCATAGCAAAGTCTCCACTTCTGGTGTCCAATCCTACAAGCTCTCTGTGAGCAGCACTCCCTTTGACTTTGAGAGCCCTGTGTAAGGGTTTTTACAATTGTGCTACACCCTTCAATTCTAGGGGTCAAAGTGAACCTAACCATTAACTAATGATGGATGCCAATCAGAATAAAAGCAGCCTCTTGTACATTTCTGAACAGCTCTATTAATAAGCTGCAAGCTGACAGAAAAAAGGAACATCTGGCTCTGTCCATAGAAAACATAAAGTTGACTGAATTCTGTTGCAGTTTCTGGCTAAAGAGATCGGAAATATGGTAAAAGGAAACATATCTTTTTATAGTTACATAGACTAATTGTGTATATTACAAAGGAAAATTAGTACTTTGTACTGTTATCTGTTTGAACTGACAGCTCTTTTGTGAACGTCAAAGGGAGTGTCTCTTTGCAATTTGCTACATGAATCACAGCTATTCCATTAATTCCTATTGTGCTCAAAGGAGCGATCGATCCTATGCATTAGTTTCCTCCTTTTTCTTCCCCACTACAAATGATGTCTCATTCATCAGTGTTTGGACTTGTTCATTTACAACACATTAATCATCACAGTAGAGAGTAAAAGTGGCTGTAATTTTTCATTTTCAAAGTGCTTTACAGCATTATTTCATGAATCCTTACAGCACCTCTGTGCAGTCCATAAGTGTTGTTATCCTGATTTGACTGAGGGGGAAGCTGAGTTTGAATGACTTGCTAAGGCTGCAGTGAGTTACTGACAGAGCTGGGATTAGAACTCAGCTGTTCTTACCTTTCATCCGGTACTAAGGCCATTATGTGTAACTGAGGGATTGCAATGATGTGCAAGGTAGTAAGGGCCCCAATGGAGTCTGATGATGTCATTTATATGGGAGGGGAAAGATTAATGCCCAGACTCTTCGACTCTAATAAAGCTATAGTGTTTGCGCCTCCCCTGAGTCCACAGAACCAGCAGGGGTGTGGAGTGGGTGATGGTGGGGGAGGATCTCAACAGGTAGAGGAAAGCCCCAGATTTGGACTCTGAAGTCCCAGTTTCTGGCTAGCTTTGCAGAAGAACTCCTGCTCTGTGCTTCTCTGCCGTATACCCCCTTTCGTGGCAGTATGGCACGGCTAGTGCCCCTTGTCTGCTGGCAGAGATGTGCAGAGGGGAGTCACTGAGGGTGCAGCAGGCATTAATGTCGCCTAAGGCTTTTCCTACAGATCAACCATAATTTTGGGGTGTCTTCTCCCTTCATGGCTTGCCATGTCAGCTTTGGGCCTCTGAGATGTTTTGCAGAGGAGGGCAAAGGTAGTTATGCAGAGTGGAGAAGTGTCCAGGGTAGCTACTTCCCTTTCTGCATGGCTCCCCTGTGACTTCTTGCACAGATTATTCCCCTCCACATTGCAAAATGAGAGAAGGGGGTGAAGCACATGGGCCATTGTTGCTAATTATTGTAGTACAATTACAGAGTAAAATAGGATAGGGTCTTGCTCAGTCTGCAGTGGAGAATAACAGGATGGGAATGGGAAATATTCTAAACTGTGTGAGGGAACCATGAGACAATATGTTATCTTCAAGACCTCTCATGACATGCGATGCAGAAATCAGATTCTGGGCCCAATCCTGCAGCCATTACTCAGTCAAAACTCCCACTGGAGCTCCCTACCAGGACAAGCTCCATGACTTCAGCATGTTCACTTTACCCCTGTACATGTACTTAAAGGACTGTTCATAAGCGTGTTTCATTTAAACATGTGAGTGAACAGTCCAGTAGTTCCTGTTATAAGGAGCAGATCAGTGTGTTTTGGCACACACTGTTTCAGGAAAGATTCAGGGCTGTGTTACCACTGAGGATTGGCCCACTTATAACACAGTGCGCAGGTGGCAAAGGGAGGCATTATGCCTCTAGCAGTGTATCAGCCCTTTCACTTTCTCAAACACCATCCAATCCATAAATCTAAATAGCCCGGGTAATTTCCAATTGGTGGCCTCTGTTGTGCTCTTGCTTCTTAAAGACGTGTGCAGTCATACAGGAGACATTGTCCCTACATCTTAAGGAGGCCAGAAAACAGGCTTTGGACCGAAACTTAGATTTGATAACATAAAAAGGGTTTTCACACAGAATGTATTGGGCCTAAATCTCATTTATACTGGGGCTCCTTTACTCTGCCCTGGCCCTGTAAAAGGACTTAAAGCAGCGGTAAATGACAGTTACCCCACTTTATGTGGCCTGCGCAGTGCAAAGGGGACGTCGAGTAAATGAAGATTAGGCTCACTGTGAAGAGAACTATTTTCGTGATTCTTAAAAATAATTCAATTTAAACATTATTTTTCTTCACTTTAAACATTAGTCTGCACAGTGTTGCCAGCCCAAGCACAATTGCATTAGGCTAATGCTGGAGGACTAGAATGTGACATTGGCCTGTCCAGTGTTGCTGTCTCAGCTGAGCGAGGTGCAAAAAGTAAGCAAAGAACAAAGAGCATGAAAAGTTATTTACATTCTTAAATTCAGGTTATTCATCTACGGTGTTAGCAGCACAGATAATGACACAGGTGGTCCTGTTTTATTTTTTTAATGTTAAAAGTGAGTGAATACAATGTTTTAGAAGTGATGGGCTATTACACTGCTAGAGACAAGCATAGTGTGGGCAGACAATATGCAGATTTCCCAGTCCCAGCTCAGATAAAGCTGCTCAGTCTAGATCTCCATGCCTTCAGCAAGTCCATTCTTGGGCTTCCTCTGAGACTGGTGATTGTGTTGTGATTGGGTCTTGCTTTCATTAATCCTGTACTGCTATTTATCTTTTTTCTAGTATAAGATTGAATACTCCCAGCTGGAAACACGACAGCTTCAGATATCTGTGTGGCACTCAGAAACACTCAAGCGAAGGGTGTTCCTTGGAGAAGTGATTGTTCCATTGGCGTCTTGGAATTTTGAAGACAATTCAACACAGTTATTCAATTGGTACCAGCTTAAAGTGAAGGTGACACCTAGACTTTAGATTATCATTATCATTTTTAATTTTCCAAAAGATTTGTGTTTTAAAAAAGCATATTGTGAAAGATTGTGTCAGGGCCCACCCTTACTAGATCATGGAGAGGAAGGATGAAATTTTGATGTGGCAGGCCAGTCCTGCCATATCAGCATATAGGCGGGAATGTTCCAGATATAGGTGAACAATGAGAATGAGGAGAAGGGGAGGTGGTCTAGGATGATCATCATAATACAGACTTTGTGTCTGTCTCTTTTCAGTCTGGAAAGCCTGAAGACAACCTGGTTCAGTACAATGGAGAACTCCTGGTGTGTGCAAAACTGATCTTACCATCCCAGTCTAAAAAATGCCAGTATGAAGAGCAGATGAGAAGAGGTACAAAGTATTTCAGCCTTGTATGAATTACTCTGGCTGTGAAAACAAGGAGACAAAGTATTTGTGTGTGCAAATTTGTGTGTGCATCTGGGTATAAACACTGCCTGCATAGGGGCTTATTCCTGCTTGACTAGATAGCCCCTACATATTGTGGCACGTATTGTGTTGTAATTATGTAAATGGTTAGAAGCCTTTTAAGGTAAAACAAAAACTTGGTAAGATTATTTGAATTCCAGACTTGTCAGTCTCACATTTTCTCCTTTTCACACCAAAAAAACAGGTATAAATGTGCTTATTAAAGAGGCTTTGGCATAGTGCACTCAGATGCTCTTGAAGCAAGCTTGTGCCCTCAGACCTCTGGCAGTGCACCTCATTCCTGAGCTGTAGCAGGCCAGTTATTCCACTCCTGGACCGCTCTGGAGTTAGAGACTCAGTTTTGGTAAATCAGGTGATGGGAAATGTCTTCTAGGCACGAGCACTGCACTCTTCAGCCTGTTTTTGTTCCTCGGTGAAGTTAAGTTTAACTTTTCATTCTAACTGAGATGCAGTGTCTGTAAATGGTGCAGTCACTGCTGAAGAAAGTAAAAACTGTAGTGGGTCGATGATTAGGACAGCTTCACATTCTTTTGCTCACTGGGTAATAGTAAGCACTGCAGGGCAGAGCTCCAGAGGTGGCTACATTGGCTGTGTTAGCCTCCTACAGCAAATCTCCTAGACGTTGAGGTAGGAAGGAAATAGTGGAAAGAGCAAGTCAGTTGCTAGTTTTATTTCTTTCTGTCCCTTGGATCCCCATATCCTCTCCCTGTTACCCCAGTTACCATTCCCTTCTTGGTTCAATCCTTCTCCTCCCTCATGCTGTCTGTTCCCTCTCTCCTCTGTACACTCACCTGTGTGTTCCTCCTCTGTCAGCCACTCTTCCACACACACATGCTCTCTCTGACAGCGGCAAGGTGCATCATGTTGTGGGTTGTGCCAACTGTCCCTGCTGCTGGTTCTGCCTCAGAGTAAAACTATGGGGCGTGGATTGCTCCCTGGATCTCTGCAGGTGCACTTGGGGGCTTGGTCTTTGAACAGACCCTGCCTGGTAAAGTTTCCTCATCATCATGCCACTGATTTTCCTCCCTTCCTCCATTTTTTAAAATCACATACTGTAAAAGTTTTCAAACCTTTCTTGTTGTCTAAAATATCTCTCCAGTTCAGCAAACATGCTGCACTTCCTCACTTCAGGGAAACAATGCTTAGTAACTTTCCTTCCTTCCTTTAGCTCTGTGTTAACTAGCCAACCATTTACCCACACTGGTCACTAATTATAAGCAATGTTTCTGTTTTAGGGAGAGAAGACCAAGCATCTGCCGCTGGCCAGCTTCACCTTGTGGTGCTTGGAGCCAAGAACTTACCTGTGATGAGATGTGGTGGTACTTTGAACTCGTTTGTTAAAGGGTATGTTTTTGAGATTTAACACTTCAGATTTAGAGTCTTTTAAAACCATCACCACTTCCGCATGGAGCTAAACACATACCAGGGAGTAGATCTTTGAGAAAGAGACATTACACCTGAGTATGAAGCCAGATCGTGGAGTCCTTTCTTATGATGGTGAGCGTTTACCTAAGTAGCTCCTGAGATTGCAGCACTCACCAGTGTAAGCAAAGGGGTTACAATCTGACCTTTAGGCCCTGTTCAGACAGATTTAGGATTTGTGGCAACTCCACCACTTATTGAGATTTAATTTCTGCTTTGAATACGGAGGTTTCACAGTTGCAAAAGTGTTTAAATGTCAAGTTCTGAAGCAGTAAAAGGAAACACTTAAGAAATGTGCTTACAAACAACAAGGGAGGAGAGCCACTCCTGTCTTCTTAATTTATGCTTTGAGCTGTGCTGTTGCGAAGTGAATTACAGCATTTTACTCGGTGGGTGAGGTAACCTATTATCCTACTCATTCTAGGCATTTCAGAAGAGTTCTTTTATTACTATGACTATGTCAGAATGTTTGGAACTGATGTAGGTGACAAGTACACATATCTATTGGAGACCACCCCCCTCTTGCCTTTGTCACGATGACTAGGAAGGGTGCATTTGGTTAAAGCTGTCACTTAGTTTTGTATGTGAAACCCTATTATGCTCAGTCGGCATATCACAGAAACACATACCCCATGCACACTCAGCTTTGCTGTCATTTTGTATTACCTTCCTGATACGTTCTCGCTGTGCAAGCTATGATGGAGCTAATCACATTTCCTGCTCCATCACTTCAGGGGTCAGGAAGGAATTTTTCTCCCATTTGCAGCATTGCAGAGTTAGCACTATGGGGTCATTTTACCTTCCTACAATCAACCATCATACACAGCAGGAAGCAGGATGTTGGATACCTGTAGTGAGGGTGTGTCTCATACCTGATAAGAGCCCCTTACCAGAGGTGGAATGGTTTCTTTAGTTTTGTGAGTGAGATGCTGCTCTTAGGCAGGCGTTGTTGGATGGGCTGGGGAAGCAGCTGCTATTGGGAAGCAAAGGCTGCTACAGTGGTCCCTAACAATTGGATCCGCAAGCAGAGCCAATGGAGCTCATTCTTACTCCCCATACAGGTTAGTGGGAATAGATCCACTGGCTTCAGTGAGAGGAGAATCAAGCCTACGATTAAAAAAAAAAAGTGGTGTTAATATACTACCATTTTGCATTTATGCCTCACTTTACCAGTCAAAACATTCCAATGAGAAGTGTCCTATCTTATTAGACTAAATGCTTTCCCCCCATGACTGAGAGGGACAGGTAGAGAAGAGGTGAGTGAGCTAATATCTTTTAGGTCAGTGACCTCACCCAACATCTATTTTATTCCTTTTTGGAAGTTGTCTCACTCTCCCAGACCAACGTGAGATAAGACAGAAGTCCCCTGTTCTGAAGAAAGAAGCCTGTCCTCAGTGGAAGCACCTGTTTGTCTTTGATGGCGTGACCCCATCTCAGCTCCGGCAATCTTTTCTGGACTTGGCTGTCTGGGACCAGGCGTCTTTTGGCTCAAATGACCGGTTCCTGGGGGGAGCCAGGCTTAGCACAAGTAAGTCTTTTATCATTAAAAAACTGAAGACAAAAGAAACACTCCAATACTAATTTTACATAATAATAATAATTTACAATGCAGTAGCAGTTGGAGCCCCACTCAGGACTGGTGCTATGCAAACACACACACACAAACACCCCTTGGCCCAAAGCACTTACAGTTGTAGGCCTTGATCCTGCAAATATTTATGGACATGCTTCACCTTATGCCTGTGAAAAGTGCCACTTAAGTCAGTGGGGCTCCATGTGGGCACAGGGGTCTGCTAACTAGGGGCAGGATTTGGGATCAGGGTCTAAGAACACAGACAGCAGACCTATGAAAGGCAGGGGCAACCACTTGCATATACAAGTGTGATTTAAAAAATAATTACAAATAAGTAAAGTAAGTGCCAGCTCTCTTCATCTGCCTCTCATTCTGTCCAATCTTCATTGGCTATTTTCTTACAGATTCATGATAGAGCTACATGTGGAGGACAAGTTTGAAGAAAGAAGGGGGGAGTGGTCCCAATCTTGCAAGCACTTATGCCTTTAACTTTTCACATGAGTTACTCCCATTCAGTAGAGCAGGTGTAAACTTAAGCATGTGCACGTAAGCGTTTACCCAGTTGGGGCCTTACTGGTAACTTCTGCATAATTTGTCTTAGAAGAGGCAAGGGTAGAACTCTGTTCTTCTTTAACATTTTAGAAAGCTCTGTTTGAGCTCTCTGCCTGGGCTGTCCCGGGCAGCTTGTGGGCCCCTGATTTCATATGCACCCATTGTTAAACTCTCTCCTGCTGTCCAGCATGTGACCACACCCAGTAGCCCAACCAATCACCCTATTCTGGAACTGACTCACTAGAGCCTGTTACTGCTACTTTGGCATCAGCCATTGTCCATCAGGTGATATTACTCCAGTCATGCTTTCTAGCTTGTTTACCAAAGAATGGGCCTGAGAATGCCTTTGAACCACTCCCTACCTGGAGTTGCTCTCTGCCTGCGTTAGCTCCTGCCAGGCTTTCCCACAACCGTCCTACCCTTGACATGACCACAGACCAAGTCAAACCCTAACGTTTTACAGCTTGCCTAATTAATGCTTTAAAACCAAAGCTCACCCAGTTAACAGAACTCAAAGCATCACAATACTGCACTCACTTTCAGTTACCAGCAGCCTGGCAAGCACCCCCTGCTATTTGCATCACTTAGGAAATTCTGCAACTGCTTCATTTACATTTTAAAATGCAGAGATTTAGTGCATTAAATCTGAACAGCATTAATAAATGCCCTCTGTATTTAGCCCCAGGGTTTATATGGGTATTTGTTTTTCTGTCCCCATTTTTTTTCAAGCTGCTGCATGAAAGTTGTTGGGGGTGGGGAATAGCTGGAAATTTTGGTGGCCTGGGTGAAGGACATTGGAGGGTCAGGCACCCAGGAAGGCAAGGGCCCTGCTTTGGTATTGTAGCTGAACCATTTGAGCTGTCAGCTTCCCTTAAAATAACTGGCAGCGAAATGATTAAGTGGCCAGATTTAAATTGTAGGAGTCAGAGTTCAACTTGCTGACAATGTGAAAACTTCCCATTTAGCTCAAGGGAGTGAGCAACATTTCAGGATAGCTGCCAGCTCAGGCACACAGCCCTACACCAGTTCATATTTTTAAGTTTTTCTTAATGACCAAAGCTCCAAACATCTCTTTATTGAATGAAATCTTAGCTTCTGGGGCAAGGGGCAGGTGCTGCAGCAAATTCCTCAGGGACAACTGGGCAATTTTCTAAAAGGTTACTAGAGCCCAAGTAGCAGTGTTAGCACTGGATAACCTAGCTTTTCTTATCTTGCCTGCCAGCCTTAATGATAAGCAAGCCTGTCAGATGTGCTGCATCTCTTTCCACCTAGCTTGGCCCTTTGAATAATCTTGCTGCTCCACTGCAGTTGATTAAAGGTGCCTCAAGTTCACCTAGTTAAACTTTTCCTATGGGGATGAATTCATCTGGCAAAAGTTCAGCCTTATTGGCTTTGTTCAGTGAGCTCTAGGGTATGTCTACAGGGCAGCTAGGCAAACAAAGACTTGCTGTGCTCCAGCTAAGGTGCTAAAAATCAGAGAGGGGCTGGGGTGGTTCATGCAGCAGGATTGGGCCAGTCATGCGAGCACATACCCAAGGGTTGAGCAGGTTTGGACTCGGGTGACTAGCCTGAGCTACTGCACCCACACTACTAATTGTAGTGTGCTGGCTTGAGCAGAACTAGCCCATGGCTGTCTACCAGACGCATGCCTCCAGCTGCTGGGGAGCTACACCTGTAAGTGTTTTTGAAGGTTTGTTTGCCCATCTGCCAGATACAGGCTACATAAAAAGCACTAGCAAAGTCAGTACAAACAAATTTCAGAGTGACTTGTTTATACTGCTTATGTAATATGCTGAAATGCAAGTACAATAGTTATATTCCAACTGATTTATAATTATATTGTAAAAATGAGAAAGTAATAGTGTGTTGAGACAGTTTCTGATTTTGTAAGCAAGTTTTTAAGTGAGGTGAAACTTGGGGTACAGTAGTCAGGAAAGGTTGACAACCTCTGCCCTACCCCACTTCCTCACCGACAGTTTCTGTGATACAGTAGAGTGTTACAATCCAGTAAATTGTGTAATAAACCCAAGCATGGCTATGCTGATTTTAATTTTCCATATTTACATCAATATACTTCTGTTTAAATGGAGCTGCCACAGCAAGCAAGGTCCTTAATGCAGAATTTAAATCCAGATTGCAGCAGAATAAATGGTGTCTTCACTGTACTGAATTAAATAGTTTGAGACTTGTGGATCTAAGGATGAGTTACATAATGAGAGACAAAGCATTAGAAGAAATAATGGAGAACAGAGATAGGGCAGAAATGCTCATGTACACCTAACATTACCCTTTTGTTTCAACTTTCCTGTAGAAGAACCATCTGGCACCTGGGATTCAGACCCCCAATCAAAGCATCAGTGGCAGAAAATACTCAGCAGCCCAAATACATGGATAGATATTACACTTACACTGCATTCAGATACGGACACTTAAGTCCTACTAGCACCCATGTGACAAGCATCTTCCACGCGTGAGCAGTCGGAAAGTATTGCCAAGCATTGTACTCAAGGTTAAGCAGCACAGCATGCTCTCTGATCACTTCTGCCTTCTGGAAAGAAACATACCTTTGAAAAGAGTTCTCCACACATAAGCCACTTATCTATACATAAAACAGAACTGTGTAATTAGAATCATTAGAAAACTAATAAAATATTAAACTGTTACACTCCAGGAGCATTTAATTAAAAAAAAATCCTATGGGTGGATTTTTCATCATGAGCAGCCTGGTGAGACTCAGCAGCAGCAGCCAGCTCAAATGTGGTGGTGGTAGTTTGGGGATTAAATGATGCATCGTTATAATATTACAAAAGGAGAAGCTATAATTGCTGAGTTGCTTCAACACTTGTTGCCAAAAATGTTACTATGGTCAAAGGCCATCTGTTTGAGTACAGGTGAAACGTCTTCACATTCCCATAGGAAACTATGACACCTGAAGCATTGATGGAGTCTGGCTTGCAAGTTGTTTGCAGTACAGTTACTAAAAAAAGCAAAAAGATGTCAAGGGGACTGCTGGAGAGAGAGAGCGCGCGAGCGAGCATAAGGTATCCTTCCAGATGTTAGTCACTTTGATATCTTGGGTTTGCAAGAGAGTTTGGCACTCAAAGACAAGACAATGCGATATGCATGTAAGGGAGTCTGACTCAAGACCAAATACTTTAGAGCAGAGATTCTTTGTTTTCCCCCCCTAGTGTGGCCATGTTTTAATAAAGATGGGGTCATTAACAACTGCCCATCCTTGTAGCTAAGAAGGAAAGCATATTATCTTTTAATGCAAGTTGGCAGCAAGCGCTCTGTGGAATACTGTTTGGAAACACCTGCTCCAGGCTATGGGAATGTGGGGTGGAGGTTTGTAAAGGGTGCAGGGGTTGCTGTTAGTTACTTCCTTGTCTCCCCAACTACAGAGCTCTTAGCCCCAGAGGCTGGGAAGTGCTTGAAGCTGTAGAGCCAGTTCAAGAGGGCTACAGAAATGTCATTTTTATCACAGAGCCAAGCTCTGGGGCATGCTGAGAAGCTGCCCTAGGAGTGGATGAAGGCAGCTGCAGGAGGGGAGTGACCACGCTGTTAGTGATGCAGCAAATGGGGTGCCCCTCACAACCCACTCCTGATTGAGTGGCAGCCTACTGGAGAGCTCATAGGTCGGCCTTTTGGCCAAAGCCCTGTCTGCCTTTGGTTACAAAATTTGCATCACTTCAGATGAAGACATGTAAGTACCAGTGGGAGGCCTAGAAAGGTGAGGCTCTTGTGGCTGAAGCCATCTTTACTGCTGTGTTAGTTAGCCTCAGCAAGTCTGACTGCAGAAAGCAAGCCTACCTTAGAACAAATAGCAATTTGGTGTGTGAAGTTTTCCCAGTGTAGACGTGGTCTAAGATCAAGAGAAGTACCAGTTTCCTGGTGGATGCATCTTCTCTGCAGTGGGCAGAATGCTGTATCTGAAAGGTCTCATCCCTTTCATTCCTGCCCTCTGATCACACATTACTGCAAAAAGCAGTTGTCTTCCTCTTCCTCGCACCTCACTTAAAGAGAAAGTGTGTCCCCCCCAGGACATTTCACTGCGAAGCTGCAAATGTAAGAGTTCATATTTCCAAAGTGAGAAATGTAGAGCTGCACTGTAGTTTAGCATACACACAGCACTGCTGGGGTTAAACACCCAACAACAAAAAATACACAACTTCAAATCCTTTGTTATCTTGCAGATCTTTTATTCATATTCATGTGTTGTGAAAAACCCACACCACCTTGATATAAAGGTTTAACGTTATGAGTATAAAGCAGCATTGGAGTTGTAAATGGAGGAGCAGAACCAACACACTGACATTCTAACAAATTTTCAAAGATGGGGTGGAGGTAACAGGAAGTCTACAAATGCTCTTTTCATGGACAAAATAAGAGGGAGATATAAACAAACAATCCCTTCATAGTTGGAGTCTGAAATATTAAATCAAATATTTAAAAATATTAGAAAATTTGTTAGAAAAAATAGGTGGAGTAAGATTGTATGTACTGAATCGTGCATATATCAATTTTATTTGAAGTAAAAAATCACTTTACAAATACATTTTATAGCAAGTGATCAGTTTTACACTGCTTCTGTAGCACAGACTAAGTATATCGTTTAGGCAAATTTTTACATATGCAATTTATTTTAATACTAAATCTGAAAGGTAACAAAATATACAGAGCAAAACTTTCTCCCTTTTTGAACTAGTGTTACAATCCATATTTATATATAAATACTACACTACAGCTGATCATTAATTAAGCTGGAGTATAACACATCAACAAGTGTATGAGTCCAACAGAATATTTGCCTACCTATGCAAGGAGGGTATCAAAGTGTTCCTATACTGCATTTCATCTGAGTGATCACTGCAGGAATTTCTCCAATTGAACAGAGCAACAAACCCCCCCCCCCGTCACACTTATGTGTAGAAATAACAGATTTCCAGATGGTTGCTGGTACCATTTTGTAAAATTATAAACAAGGGCCTGCAGGTCTTTGCTGACAAAGCATAATGTAGAATTAGTCAGGTTATATGCTGTACGTAAAGAATGTAAAGATATATGGCACAAAAATTCACCCACAGCATAGGGTTTTTATTTAAAAAGCTGAATCCAGATGTACCACCTATCACAGCATATCATCTTTATGGATAGAAAGATGTAATATTAAAATAAACCCTGCTTGAAAAAAAATGGACGTGACAAGGCCTTTTGGCACTAGGATATGAATGAGCAACAGTTATCAGAATTGCTTGGCTGACAGACTTAATGGGCAGTCACCACCTTTTAATAGTAAAAACTAGAGGATAAGCTGACAGTGGGAGCCTCTCTAGGCTTAGAGCATTTGATATTTATATATATTTAGATGTTATACAGTGACCCCTCAGAAAAGACAGATTGTATGTTAAGATCTGCCTTTCCCATAGTCTTGCCTTCTTGGCTGTAAAGTGCGCTTACATGGCCTCAAACTCATCGATTCTCTGCTTGGTGTTGCCCTGTCGGATCTGCCTCAGAGTCTTGTACTTGTCACGTCCCTGTCGCATGTTCTCTGTGTGGATCATGTCGTTGTGGGTTCTCTTGTTTTCATCCCTGGCCTGGGCCAGCTCATCTGTCAGGGTCTGCAACATTGAGTACAGGATGTCACAAATCTGGGTCACACACGAAAGACCTAAGTCTCAAGAGTTTGACAGAATCAAGCATTAATAATGTTTTAGAGGCTTTTGATGACATCCTTGGGATGCAGAAAAACATGAGGAAATGGGTGAACTGGAGATCTGGACATTTGAGTATTACAATGTGCTGACTGAACACTAGCTATTTGAAAGAACCAGAAGCATCAGTGCATCCCTACTGTCTGAGTAATAAGAAAAGTCCATATGTATTGCAGGAAAATCAATCATGTTGAAGTACAGGCACAGATGGCTTTATGTTCAAGACTTCTTGTAGGGCTTGTCTACATGGAGATTTAGTGCCTGACAAACCAGAGTGTAAACCTCAAGCACGCTAACTGGCCATGTGGACCCTGCTGCCATGTACGAACAGTTCTGCAGCGCACAGAACAGATCCCAGCAGTAGGTCAAAGTGCATTATGAACTTTTAGTGTGCAGTAGCAGAATCCTCCCAGCGTGCTGCACACTAAGTTTCCATATAGATGAGCCTTTAATATTTTACATACACCAGTTTGGGAGAGCTGTGCATTTAAACAGGGCTCAATTTTCAGCTACATTAGATTTAAGTTTTCTCCCAATAATTTTGTTTTCTTACCATCAACTGCCTCTGAACACGCTGATTCTTCTCCGCTTCAGTAGTGCGTTTCTCTTCATTGCGATCACCCAAGATGCCTTCACTTGAGAACTCAGCACTGTAGCCTGAATATTCTGTTCCTTCATCATGCAAGTTATCATGGACATGGTAATTCACTGGCTCATAGACAGGGGCTGGCGGTGGAGGTGGGGCAGTCATTATCAAATGTAGCTCTTCTTTTGTCTTCACTAGGTCATCTTGGGCTTCCTTGGCCTTTAAAAGTGGAAACAAAAAAAATGGGCACAAAAGCAGATATGAGAAGTTTATTTAAACCCAGCTCAATGAACACACTGTAGCACCCAAAAGGGAAGGAACAGAAAGAAAGGGGCATGTTAGAGTGGTTGGATATTTGCTAACCAGAAGACAATGCTTTCAATATTCTCTTCTGTATGGTGAGATTAAAAAAAATTTTTTTCATTAGGATTGTGGATGAAGCCAGTATAATTTCCCTAAGCAAGAGTCTTCTCCAGCATAGAATGATGCCGGAAGAACTACTAGTATGGTAGGGGAATGTGGAATCTATATTTATAACATACTACTTGTCAAATAAAAAGAAGTTGTTGGTCAGCCTTAGCTGGGAAGTCCATACAATGAGAAATGAGAAATTACATTCCTAAATTGTGGGACTTTAAAGAGGTGTGTAAATTGTAAGAAATTGGGCCTCTTGCTTGCTAAAAAACAGTTCTTCCCTCCTCAGGGCTAGCTATGGTCTTGTGGGAAAACTGAACTCAGCTTCCAGAAAATGTAGAAGAGGGTGCTGTAATACTGTGGCAAGCTTCAACTTCAAAGGTAGCAGAAAAAAAATGGAGAACGGTTGGTAAGACTTTGGGCAGTTTTCACTGAAGTTTTGAAATATCCAGAATATCCCCAGCCAGCTCTAAACTCTAGAGATCTGATAGCAATCCAAATCAGTGTTTAAAAAATGCTAAGAACACACATTTTCCTCTACATGGTAATTATTCTTGAACAAATTGCTGCAGGTTTGTTTTCCTAGAGGTGCAAAATAGCAAAGACAAAATAGAAAACTAAAGAGTGAGAAAATGTTATCCAGATATAGCGTTTAACTTATGTTGGCATATAAATATAACTACACACTTAAGGATCTTCCAGATTTGCTCTCACTTCTGCTGCATTCCATTATGAATACTTCAGTCCCCCGTGGCAAGACAAAAAGCAGCACTTCCCAATAGCACAAAGTTATTGGGACCACTACATTAGTGCTGTTACACTTACTTTGTCCATTTCTCTCTCCTTCATTCAACAGTTTCATACACAAACATGTATCCTAAGATGCCCAAATACATTACGATCATGACTCTATAGTTAAGATTGCATTCTAAATTGTTGTACCGCTCACTGGTTGGAGTTTTGAGAAGAGTCAGATTTGTTGCAGGAGGGAGATTACAGATTGCACTTTGGGTTGGAAGTTAATAACTACATTCATAAATTCAGCATTTCCATTAGAGCTTTACTAAAGATTCTCTTCTGTGATGTTACACAAGGCTAAGCAGTTTGGTACATTTTACTAATTCAAGTTTAAAGCTCTGGATCAATTTAGGCAAGTAGAGAAACTCACCCTGTGTTGCCATTCTTCAACCTCATTCTCTTTACGCCTCCTTGCTTCTTCCAGAAGAGCAATCTTGGCTGTATATTCTGCAAGCTCTGTAGCCTATTGAATAGCAAGGCTAGAATTATACTTGGAGCTCTTTCAATAATGCGTTTGTGAATGAGAAATATGACCCAAATGTTACATGATTTTGTGAATAGATTCCTCCACTGTGATAAAGACTCCATTAAGTTATGGGCAATTTGCACTTATTTGGTCGATCATTTGAAAAGTTTCCCAGTCAAAATTGAGTCCATGATTATGCTACTGCAGTGCGGCCTCTGGCCTAATGGTTCATGTCCTTGTATCCAAGACTTCATTTAAAAATATGCAGTAACAAGCTCACATTAACTGAAATATACAATTCAAGGCTTTATACACGAAGAGTCAAAAAGCCTATGGTTCCTACCAGCTGTTCCTGGCTCTTCATCTGGTCAACAGTTTGCTTCTCCAGCTCTTCTTTGGCTTGGAGAGCAGCCAAGCGCTCGGCCTCCAGACGTTCAGCTTCCTTCTCAGCTCGCCTCCTCTCCTCCTCAAGCTGCATGGCTTTTTGGATCTGATCTGAGAGCTCTGTAAAGGCAGAGGAAAGCAGTAAGTCAATGGGTTTAACTAACCTCTTCACAAAAGGGGTTTTGCACACTGGTGCAAATATTTCACTCCAGTCTTTTATCCATAAACTCCAACTTGGTTTATAAACAAGTCTAAATGCAGTTACCTGACACATCATACGCAAGACGTCCGTAGCTTATATTCTAGATAATAGTCCCTTTCCAGAATGTAAGCACTGAGAATTTAATTGTGGGTTTTACTCCATATTGAGGAAAACATGGCAACTCCAAAGCCTTAGAATATCAGTTTATGGAGTAGGACTGGATTGCTGCTTCTGGTCCTCCATATTTCTCTACACATTGGAGGTAGGGAGGACAGACGCCAATTTCATTGATGTCTTGTTAACGAAGCATCAGGTGTCTGGCAGGGGAGTTATGGGAGGGACCATTAAAAGCTACTTGAGTGAGAAATATTTGAGTCAGTCACTGATGAAGTGGCCATATTACACTTTCCTCCTATGGGAAAGCAACAAAGATAAAGGTCACTTGACATCTACTTTCTCTATACAATAGCTGGTGATCACTGCACTGACCAGGAAAGATTTCACTGTCCCTGTATTTATACATGCGCACAGACGCACTGGCAGAAGTCCCTTTTGTGCAGCAGATCAAAGTGTCACAAGATGGAAGCGTTTAGGAGAAGGGCAGCTATCAAGTAGAAGGGTAAAGCCCAGTGTGTGGGATCACCTGTACCCTGCCTGCTGACCAGTGCAAGCCTTTTACCTCTCTCAGCCTTCTTGGTCTTTATTTCATACTCTTGCAGTCTCAACATCAGCTCCTCTTTCTCCCTCAACATCTGCTCCTTCTCTTTTTCAATGGTCTCTCTCTTCTTCTTTTCACTTTCTAACTGTTGCCTGTTAGAGAGAAATAACACAAAGTTTAGAATCTAGGAAGGGAGGAGTTTGCTTGCTCCACTGAATTGCATCCATGCTGCAGGAGGCATGGGCATCTCTGTAGAAAGCTCAGTGAAAACCGCTGGTCAATGGCAGTCAAAAACTATGTTAGGGGGTCCTTTGAGGTGGGGACTGTCTTTGTTCTGTGTTTGTACAGCACCTAGCACAATGGGTCCTGGCCCATAACCAGGTAATACTACCAAGGAATAGGATAAGTTATATACTTTCCATCTTTCTTTTCTAAGTCAATGCTACATCCTACCCAGGAGCACTGTGTCAAGTGTTGGATACCCCACTGCATAAAGAAGTGTTCACAGACAGTTGACAAAAACAATCAGATGCAGTGTAGTTGTACCTGTGTCTGTCTCAGGATATTAGAGACAAGGTGGGTGAGAGAGACAAGCTTTTGAGGACCCGAAGAAGAGCTCTGGATAAGTCTGAAGGCTTGTTTCACCAACAGAAGATGGTCCAACAGATCTCTCCCACCTTGTCTCTCTAAAAAACAATCAGAGGCATGTAAACACTTCCAGATGTACAACCATTGAGAAGATTGGTACCATTTAGTAGAGAGCACAGTTAAACAAGAGACCTGCTAGGAGTAACAGGCATAGGCAAATCACATGTTCCTATATATCCTCTCATAATATAAAAGACAAGACAAGACAGCAAATTTAAAAACGGACAGAAGGGAACACTTTTCCTACAAGACAACCAACCAGCAGACCTACTTGCCTCTAGTAATCATTGAGGCCAAGATTTAAGCAGCATTCAAGGAAGGGATTAGAAATCCATGTGGATAAGAAGAATATCTACAGTTACATTAGATACACAAAGACTTTAATGGATATAAATACTCATGCTCTAGGACATAAGCCAACAAATGGGGTTAGGAGGAAATTTGTCTATGGGTAAATTATTCTCTAACTGCCAGTGTGTAGTTTCTTGTACTTGCCTCACAAGCATCTGGTACTGACGCTGTCAGATAGGATACTGGTATGTGGACTTCATGTCTGAGCCAGTCTGGCAAGTACTACGTTCTTTTGAATTGTTTCTTCTCCCTTTAGTCAATACCCCCTCTATTATCAGTTAGACTCCAGGGCCAGATACTCCCCTCCGGCTTAAGGTGGGATGAGGGCAATAGCCTTCAGTGTCTGAATAGTTCACCTCCTGCTTTGGTGCAACCCCACCCTATTGGCTCCAGTTCAGCTGTCTCACAACTGAAATGCTTAATCCTGCCAATTTGCTTCCGTTCAGGTCACCCACATTTCCCCTGAGCTCTCACCCTCCTCTATCCAGTTCAGCTCACCTTTCCAGCTGTTTCTGGTGTTTCTCCTCACGGGCCTGGGCTTTCATCTGTTGGACCTCAATGGTGTCAGGCTTCCTGCGGCGCATGTACAGCTCATGGTTACCCATGCACAGCTGCAGGATCCTCTTGTTAATTCTTAGACGAGGTGCATAAAACACAAAGTCCTAGGGAAGAGAGGCAGAACAATGGAATTCAGTCCCTGCGGCAGTGGTTTCCTATGGAAGGAGATAAAGCACTTCTAACTGATTGTAGGCAGACCAATCACATGGCCACTGTCCTACTGCAATCCAAGCAACATGCACAGGCATTCATATATGAATAGCAGCTGCATTTTCAATTATGTAGTCCCAGTGATTGTAACAACACTCCCATAAATACCTCGATTCAAGAGTGACGGTAGTACAGAAGGAGCTTCCTGAGATTTGTAACACTTGGAAAGTCAATCAGATTTTTTGGGAGGATATCAAACCCACCCACCTCTATTCATTACACAAGATATGACAGTGTGTGACTACTGTGTTATTCATTAGTATACAAAGTGGGCAAGGAGGTCTTATGAATGGAAATAAGATTTAAGGAGGCCTGAAACATAATAGTATGATTAATATTAAAAAAATACCACAAGGATTTACAGTCTTAGGTCATATCACTGATCCTTCTAATTCAGTGTCTTAGAACCTGCTACTCTCTTTCTTCAGATAAAGATGAAAAATTGTCAGCACCCTCAGCCAATTGTACCAACAGATACTTTTCAGGGAGTCGGGATGATTCAGGAGGAAGGGATGGTTAGACGGATGAGAAGACAGATTCCCTCCTGCCCCTTGAAGGTGATTAAGTTTTACACTCTGAAGCAAGATATGTAGCATCTTTATCTTAGTAATGTTTGTAGCTATGCAAGCTATGTCACAGAAAGTCTCCAGTACCGGAGAGTCCAGCCACAATAGTTGTACAATATTTGTTGGGAGTCCCAGCAATGGTATCTCTACATAGGTGCAAAATATAGAACATGGATGAGTGTAGCTACACACTAATGGAAGCGCCACTTTGACAAATACTGTCCATAGCCACTTCTGAAGTGGCCACTGAGAGACTGCCACTATCAAGCATTCATGCAGCCCTTCCTCCTAGATGATGGGGGAAAAGGAGAGGAGAAACACCTTAATTCCTTCCGCTAGAATGAAGATGGGAGACTCCTCATTTCTTTTGCTACTGAGCCAAAAATAACTTTGGGGGTTTTTAATAGGAGCATGATTTCTGCATTCATGACATCTGCATTGTCATCTTTGCCTCTTGGTGGCATTTTTAAGAAGATCTGCGCTGCAATCAGAGCTCTGAGCATTAGTGAGCTACTCTATCACCCTCCCTAGCTGCCAACACCACACAAGTAATGCTTTGGGTATTGGGTTACATGCAGCACTGATAACCAACAGAGTTAAAGAACAGGGAAAGGTTTGAGTTATCAATCATCATCAAACAATCCATTTATTAGAACAAAACTCATTCTCCCCATAGGTGAAGCAAACAGGTAAAAAGTAAAAGTAAATTCTTCAGTAAGGCTATGCCCAAAGCCATAGAATTCTTCATCTGTTACTGAGCCAGATAGCTTTTTAAGTATACGATTATAGATTCAGTAAGACTTTGAACTCAAGAAACACTCATTATTCAATAAATAAAGCATTGCATTTCTGCTATTACAGCATGCTTTGCATAAGGTGATAAGACAGATCAACAGATAAAATGACAAGTGTTTGAATGACAAGTCTCCTGGGAAATGCACTAATCCCTTAGAAATGCCCTCCTTGGAGTGCCTCATAGTTCATATGAGATGGAATTTTCACAAGAAGAGAGCCAGAGCTGTGCATTTACAGAGAATGGGTCTCAGATGACTGCCACTCCAAACATTTCAATTACACCTGGAGTTCAGAAGGTATTTTGGATCTATGACTAACACTGGAAGTGACTCCAGAAATAATGAAAAATGCTCCTATCTCCAAATTCAGTGAGAACCTGCTGGCAAGGATAAGTTCTCTTCAGCACATGCCCTCCATTATGATTCTGTTCACATACCAACTCTGAAGGATGCAGACTTTGCAGTCAACCAAGGTGGCTGGTTTTAGTTTTTCTAACTATTCAGATCACAATGTCTTTGGCATGCTTGATACGGTCTACAGCTGTAAATTATTAATTATGCTTCCACTTATGGAAACCGTTCAAAAAAAGCCAAACAGCTATGTGCACTGCATGCAGGTATGTCTAACTCCAAGAAGATAAATACTAAAGTCATGGATGAGAGCCCACGTTTGTTGTCTATAGCCTTGTAACTAAGAGGGAAAGAATTCATGTAAGAATACAGGAGTTTTGCAGTGAACATTATAATCAGAGGCACAGAAGAGCGCAGGCCCACCCTACCCTGGCTTGAGATGAAGATGTGCATTCTCACTTGGTATGCCGATACCCCCAGCAAAATCTTCCATCTCTATTCAGTATCAGTGGCACATTGACTCAAAAAGAATCTCCACAGCACTAGGTGCCTTAGGAGTCAGACTCTGTTCCTAGTAAACTTAAAGCCTTGTCAATGTAAAGAGAAAAAATGGCAATCCTATTTTTACTTTGGGGATTCTACTGGTAGGTACCCAGGGCTGGGTTGTTATTTTTGTTGGTTTGGTTTTAAAGCTTGCCCTTGGAAACTCTCAACTTGTGTCCAGAAAAAACAAGACTCTTGCTTCTCTTTTTTGTAGCAAAGTTTGAATACAAGAAGCATCTAGAGCATACAAGGTACTCCAAACCGAATAGAACCAGACATAAAAGGTGTTTTCCAATAGTAACAGCTTCACTGTATTAGTCTCCTGCAAGTTTCCATTTTAAATGCATTCAGATTTGCAGCTGGAAAGTGGGTGGAAAGCTGTGTCCATGAATCACAAACAGGAGATTAACATTTTGTACTCAGCATGAAATATGACTGAGATCACAAAGGGGCTTTCCTACCAAGAAGTCCAGCATGTACAGGGAGGTGAACCTTTACAGTGGGGCAGCGTTTTGGTGGTTGCCATGAAATACATTATAAAACAGATTTGTTTCTAAGAAAAGGATGGCTTTCACACCAACAGGTTTTTCAATATTCTGCTGTTCGTTATTTAAATAGTTAGTTGAGTCACTTGCTTTTGACTCCATAGCTACAATTTTCTCAAAAAGCCCTACTAAAACCAAAACTGACTTTCTAAAAGCAGCGTTTTCCCCACGGCTTATGTTAATAGATGAGCTACTGCAAGAGCATGCCCTTTTCTCCTGCTCCAACAGCTGACAGGACTGTCAGAACACACCTCACCTATTCCTGTTACTACACTCTTCATGGTTTGATAACTGATAGTGATATTGGTAAATTCACTACAGTTACCTGGGAAAACATGCTCATGGCGTATTTTAAACGCACAGGTACTGTATTTAAATTACCTCTTTTCAGGTATCCATGTCCTTGCTTCTCCATACCCTAAAAAGCTACAAGCTCATTTAAGAGACTCTGCTCCTTTCCTGGAATCAGAATTGCAATGCGAATTGCCCCCTAAATCTGTCTCCAAACAATTGTGAAGTTTCAGAAGTCAAAATACGCAATGATCTGGCGTGTGATGTGCACTTTTGGAGTGACGCGCTCCTGAGACCCTTAGTGAGAATGCTGTGCATGTTCAGTTTTAGAGTAGCATCACAAGAAGCCTTTAATAGAACATAACATAAGAACGGCCATACTGGGTCAGACAAAAGATCCATCTAGCCCAGTATCACGTCTTCTGACAGCAGCCAGTGCCAGATGTTTCAGAGGGAATGAACAGAACGAGGCAGTCAGAGTGATCCATTCCATCGCCCAGTCTCAGCTTCTGGCAGTCAACAGTTTAGGGACACCCAGAGTATGGAGTTGTATCCCTGACCATCTTGGCTAACAGCCATTGATGAACCTATCCTCCATGAACTTATCCAGTTTTTTTTTGAACCCAGTAATACTTTTAGACTTCACAACAACATCCCCTGGCAACAAGTTCCACAGGTTGATTGTGCATTGTGTGAAAAAATACTTCCTTATGTCAGTTTTAAGCTGGTGACGTATTAAATTAATTGGGTGACCCCTGGTTCTTGTGTTTCCATGAAAGAGTAACTAACACTTCCCTATTCACCTGCCGCACACCCTTTGTGATTTTATAGACCTTTATCATATTTCCCCCTTAGTTGTCTCTTTTCTAAGATGAACAGTTCCAGTCAGCTGCTCCTTGGGTGCTCCCCAGGGCCAGTGCTGCTTAGGGCTGCCCGAGCAGCAGCTGGTGCGGCTGACCCCGGGACCAGCTGCTGCAGAAGTCACAGAGGTCGTGGAAAGTCACGGAATCTGTGACTTCCGCAACCTCCACGACAGAATTGCAACCTTAGTTATAGGCAGAAAAGTTTGATGAATACTCTGTGGTAGTATATACTGTTTCTGATGCAATGAGCAAGTTTTTATACAGAGTACAAGAACTGTATTTTATGGCACGGAGACGAAAAGTATTTAACAATCTGAACATGATATGCAAGAGTTCATTCTAGATGTACTTACAGGTGCCTTCTTGTCAATAGGTTTTATCACGAACTTTTTGTCATTGAAAGAGATGTTTCTGATTTCACTCCAGGGGAAGCCAATCTTTGGAGTCAATCTGAAAACAAAGACAGGTTTTAAAAGAAGCCAAGCCACAAACAAAAACAACAAGGTGTGTGATTAATTGATGTTCTTTCCAGAATTTGAAACAATGTGCCATTACTTCACTCCTCTGCAGGAAGGCCCTGAGCCACATGCTCTAAAACAGACTAGACAACTTGAAATACTAAATAAAACAAGAGAAAACCATTTGCTCCTGCCCATGGGAAGATATGTCCCTCAACACCCCTTATCAAACTCAGCGGCTCTCTCCTTCCTAATTCAAAGTAACCAGCCTAGTGACATTGTGGCTATTAAATGTAAGAGAGTATGTGCTTGAATTTCAGAAGTGCTCAGTCCCCACAGCTCCATTTGACTATTGCAAGATCTGTTGCGTTCTCAGCACATTTGAATGCCAGGCTCCTTTATTTAGGTATCTAACTATGGATTTAGGCACTAGTTTTTTAAAATCTTGGTTTTGTTTTTTTTTTTTTTTTAAAGTGTAATACTTTTTCTTGCACTGAAGTATATAGGGCCCTTCCAAAACTATTAACAAACACTGTCTGGCATGATACAGACTCAGAAGTTTACATCTATTTTCTGACTAATAAAATGTACAATGGAACACATTTTTAATCTTTTAAGGCCCATGTTCTGTAAAGTATCCTTATTCAGGTCAGCACTTAAGCAAGTGGCTAAGTCCCATGATCATATGCTTAAAGAAGATTTTCTGAATTGGGGCCTAAAGCCATAGCATGCTTAGAGACAGTTAAAGGAAGCAGACATCTCTTGTATTTCTTCCCCTCCCCCAGACTATTGGAGAGACTGGAGACAAAAAGCTCTGTTCTGTTCTTGCATGAAACCTGCACAAGGGACTTTGCCCAATAGTCATACAGCAGAACTTTAAACCATGGGCTCTCTCATATGCTAACACTCCTATGCAGTTCTTTGCCACTGGAAAACAGACCTGCAGTTAAACCACAAACTGGTAGGCTAACAGTCAATTTGAAACAAACAAGAATTCCTCCCAGTAATACAAAAAGACTTCAGATTATTCAAACAAAAAAGTCCATATCTTAACTTTTCACTATTTATGCCAACTACTTTTTGAATTTCTGAGCTTGAAAAAATAAGATAAATCAAAAGAGAAATTACTAAATCTAATTGGTTTCTAGTCCATTTCATTTTTAGGTTCTCTTATACCTGCCCAATACTGCCACCTCTGTGTTCAGACACTGTTGGGGTACATGCAGTTGTTTTTAAAAACCAGTTTTTATTAGCATTTGAAAAAGTTATTTTTGCAGTCTAAATTTTGAGCCAAAATCTGCTCAGTAGAGAAAGAAAAGACCAGTGTAAAATTCTCTTTAGCAAGATGACATGACAAGCACAAATTTAAATTTCTCTGTTCTAATTAAAATATAGAATAGGCAGATTCCATCTTGACAATTTAATGAAGCGAAGTGAAGTGAAGCAATTAAGCTTGCAGAATTCCAGTGCTTGCTCAAAGGACAGCAGATTCTTACAAGTTCTACAGCACACTGCGGGGGGAGGGGGGTGGCCCTGTGCATGCGGTAATCCATCATTATGACTGAATGGAGATATCAAAGTACCAAAAGGAATTTCTAACAAACATTTAAAAATCCCTTTAGTGTATTGATATATTTAATGTTTTAACAACTCCAGGTTACTACTTCTAATAACTCGAGTTTCTTCAAGATTATAAGCACTATACACCGGGAAGGGAGGAAAAGGAGAGGCCCAGAGAAACAAGAGCTTGCAACTTAAGGCAAATTCATCCAAGCCTTGTATCAAATGGTGGAAGCTACCTACCATTTAAACACAGGATTGGAGAAACACTGGGTTCAAGCCTCCTTCCCAGCACCAGCCTTTAAACCAGTGCAAAAATAAAATGAACACTTATTAAAATGTAGCATTTCTTAAGCTTTATTCTGTGTGCCTGTGCACCTGTGTGTTACATACAGTAATCTGCTTGCCTAGGTTTTGATTTGGCCGTAACTGCTCCAGTCACCAATATATTCTATTAAAATGAGCAATCTAACACGAGCATTAGTATCACAGTACACTTGAGGTGGCACTGAATAAATTCCAGATGTAGCACTGTATAATGATAGTCTTCTCTCTCCCCTCCCCCACATTTTAAATACTGTAGTAGAAATCAAGTTTGGGGGGGACTGGTATTTACCCTTAAATATAGGTACTGACATATAGCACAGATTCCTGTATTTAATGAGTAGTAATGTTTTGTTTACTGTTGAGTAAGACATTTGCAAAATTTTCCCCAACCTCCCTCATCCCAATCCCAAAGCTCTGCCAGTCCATCCAGTCCTGATTTATGTACATCACTGTTTTTCCTAATCCTGACATTATGTGCTCAAAAGATCCAATTGCATAGTAGCAAAAAAGCTGAACAAAACAAATCATTTGGCCTAACTTTTTTTTTGTTTTGTAAGTCTTTCTACATAATCCTTTCAGAGGTCAGGGCTATATACTGCCTGGTTATGCAGCTCGAAAAACCTGTTTGTGTGACCATGGTCACACAGTGAAACCAGTCATTCAAGAAATAAAGAAAGGTGGTTTCACTCATGTAATCTCTCATGTGACACTCCTTGTTTTCTAGGAGACAGCACACATTAACACAGCAAAGAGAAATGCATTCTTTTCCTCGGCAGTCTTAACAGGGGCCCCAAACAGTTCCCACTAATACTACATCTCAACTGTCATTTTTGACCCAGACTCACTCTCCATCCCCTACGATCCTGTTGCTACCTTTTTATTAGGATTTATATTAAAAATTCAGAGAAATGGAGCCTAAGTCACTGACGCAGAATCCTTCATTTCAAACTTCCTCGTATTTCACCGCACTTTGGGCCTGTGCTTCATTTTTTAAGAATCCAGCAAAGCGAGACACACACAAACAGGACTCATTTCCTTTTAAACCTTATTCTTCAGTCTACTTCTTCCTGCTTCTCAGCCTTCTTTTCCCCTCTCATACTCCATTATTAGCGAGCCCACAACTACTGAAAGGATTGGTTGCAACTACAGACACATTAAAAGAATTTACTCTAATTAGCGTTTATATTATTGGCAACTGTGTTTAACACTCAACCCTGAGAAAGGCAGTTCCTGGGAGTGCATAATGAGAATCTGGTCTATAGATTCTTACACTGCAACCACTACTGTGGTGTCTGATCCCCTAACTTTGGACAAGGTTGATATTTCCCTAAAATAATTCTTTAGGGCCTGATTTTACAGCTGTATACGGAAATGGAAGTTAACAGTGCTGGCAGTTTAATACCATGATTTCATGCACTACATTTAGAGAGCTGTTATAAACATAATTTCAGGTTTCCTACATGCTGGTGCATAGCCTAAGAGGAAAGCAGTCACATTGTGAGGGAAAGAAGAGAGAAATCAGGATTCACGTGAAGTACAAGCCTTGCTTTGCCTCCCAACATAAGCTTTACCCTGTGGCTATCCAAACTTAGGTGACATTCACCAAGCAAGTACTAAATTTTACTAATTCAAAGTTCTTTGGGCTCCAGCAACAGTCCATTGCCCTTTGGAGGGATCAGGCACGTACACACACACTTACTTATCATCCTTCTCATAAATATTCAGGCCCAGTGCATCTACTCCCAGCCACAAGTCCGTTCCTTTCTTATTCTTGATTTCAAAGTAGTTGATTCCATACATCTCCAAGTCTTGGGCAATCTTTAGATATTCCAGCATTGCATTCTCTCTGGTTGAGGTGGGAAGAAAAAAAAAAAAAAGGCAGTATAAATATATACATAAGATAACCAACTCCTTTGAAATTACAAGCCAAAGCCAGTGGAAGAAACATCTGTGCAAGCTGGAAAACAAGAGGAGTTGCTTCTGGGACAGACAGTTTGGTCCTAACTCCAGTTCTGATGCTTGGGCTCAGGGGAACTCCTGAATGTGTTTTAGTTTATTATTGAATAGAATAAAATATTCCTGTTTAGTTAAACCCTAAATCATGATTTCTCAGTAAGTAGCATTCATCTGTCACGGTGTGGGGTAGTGAACAACCAACAAACATGTGGACAATGCAAGAATGTAACACCTGACTTTCCATGCTACAAGCCTAACTGTATTTTGTTATAAAGGCACTTTCAATAAGCTTTTGACATGAATGTTTTAGAAGAAGGTTGTATCCATTCACTGAGGTCTTCTCCATGTGTGCCAGCATTCGTGTCACCTTAACTCTACAAACATCAGAGCAGTCAATGCCGACCTACAGGTTTGTTAATGGATTGGAAATGCATTGAGCTTGGCTGCAGTACACTTTATAAAACTGGTTTCCAAATCTACTGAATTTTCACGTTATTCCATGCTGGACTGCAAAATAAGTGTTAGCTATTTCCTGGTCCAATTACTTTGAGATTCCACTTTAAAAATACATAATAAAACTGTGTGCTTAAGGAGATTAACAGAACAAATCAAGATGACCTAAATACAGCCCAACAGAGGTACTCACTTGAGCATTCCACCATGTTCAGCATGCCAGACCTGAATCCGTTCTTCCCACTGCTCTCTGGAAAGTTTGTGCTGGTCCATTACTCTAATACATGGAAGGAACTTAGAAGTATTAGGTTACTTGTTCTGCTGCATATAGTTGCAATATTTAACTTTGCTATGCATTTATATTTATGTCACACTTTTCCCCCACTCTTGTGATCTGCAGATAAAGCTGTTTTAAGATTACTGCTGTAGCATTTCTGAACAAAACTGGTATCCCTCTACAGGAAGTGCATGTGTGTGCCACTGAAATTACTCTCACGAAAAGCCGAAATGCCCCCCACCACACCCTCCTCAGCCAGGAACAAATGCCTTTGAGAGAAGGACTAGTTCATGAAGTGGAACATAGATAATTGCCCATCTCTCCCCAGCAAGAACTCCTGGCTGTCATTGACCAAGGGCATGAAGGTAGAACACATGACCCCTTGACCAAGTGGAATAGTTTATGGAAAGAAAAATGCACGTCACTGAGAGAGTTGGAGAAGTGAGTTAAAAAGAGAAGTTAATTTCTGCAACAGGAGAGTGTCTCATTGGGATAATTTGATTTTAAAAATTAACGATGTGCAAACACAACAACTTCTCCAGGGGTAGGGATATTCATAATGGCAATCTGCTGTTCCCCACTCAAAACCTGCTAACAGTTGCTAGTGATTAGACTTTGGTGGAGAGGGGGATCCAAACTAACTGAAAGAGGTGAAAATATTCCCTTATCTATTTTCTGATGAAAGGAAGTATTGAGTAGTGCTCTCCAGTCATGCGCATGCAGCCTGGATGGAACAGAGAACAATGAGATGCAGAGGCTCTAACTTTTGAAGTGTCATGCCTTCTGATCATACCATTTTTTGAGGGAGTTCAAATAACTGGAATACACTGGAAGACTCAGGGCAGCTTTACCCTTTTATTTTAAAGCACTCACCGTTGAGGGATCAGGCGTTCTGAACTGAGGTACCCAGACTTGTGTGATTCTTTATTGTAGTCTCCAAATTTGGCTTGCACAGCATACGAGCCAAGAAGAACTGCTGTTTCAGGTGGGCAGTAGATCTCATCGCTGAGGATCCCTTCCTTCACTTGCAGGAAGAACAGCTTCTGGGTGATGTCCTGGATCAGCTCCTCAGACACGTCTTCAGGGAAGAACTTGGCACGGAATTTGAACTGGAGGGGATTTTCCTTTTTGACTTCCTGAGCAGAGACCTGAGACAAAACAAACACACAGACCCAAAAACTGAGCAGATGGCTAACTGACAATAGGAGATGTTTGTTTCACAAAGAAAAGGGTTTGGGGGTGTTCTAGTACAGGTTTACAGACAAGATTACTTCAGGAATTTACTGTCAATATGACCCCAACTCTGCAACAAATTCCTGCACCAGCATGGGATCCCTTTCAAATCCATGAGCACCTGTCTAAGTGCCAGGGTCCGCCCACGAGGCATTCATTGTAGGATCACTCCTACAATAGCACAAAATTTAACATACAATTAATCCAAAGAGCAGCCTGTTTAGTTACAAGAAAATAGGCAAAGACAGAATCCTTCTAACACCCCTGTCAACTCCTTTCACTAGATAGTGGGGGCAAATGGATACTACCTTGAAGGGAAACATATACCTCAGGCTGATCTATACTCCATGCCAGATGGTTCTATTGGGGCGGCGGGGGGGGCGGCAACAAGAAGGAAAATGAAGGTCTGTTTGCATTTTAAGCAACACAACAGAAGACCATCCCAAACTATGGCCGATGGAACCGTGCGTGTTCCACGTGATCAGTCCATTGCTTCAAAGTGCTGGCTCTTCTCCTTACTCCCAGGTGCTAAACAGCATGAAAACTTGAATACTTTTCATGCATCTTATGTGGAAAAAAAGGGGGGTTTAGTTTCCATAAATGTGTCATGACTGAGAAGTGCACACTCTGACCTACTGGAGAACCCAGTTGCATGGACAACTTCCTGTTCCTATGCTGAGTTTATATAGAAGCAATGAATTGATCAGGGGCCCAGGCAGAGACCAGGACTGGAGTCCTGTGTTAGGGTTCAGCTTCTATTCCAGGAACTGTTCGCTGGTCCCCAGATGGCAGGTTGAAATTTACTAGCTCTTAAGGGCCCAGTGGACAAGGGTTTAAGACCCGCAGTCCCTGATAATATGGGAGCAGAGACTTCCACAATAAAAACTCTGTATATTCAGGAACACAGGAATACAAGAAGTGCCATACTGGGTCAGATTAGTGATCTGTTCAGCTCCTTATCTGACAGTGACCAGCACCAGACACCCCAGAGAAAGGCACAGGAAACTCCACAGCTAGCAGATGTGGGATAATCTGTCTGCTCACCAAGGGCTCATCTTAATCCCCAAGACATCTGAACGAAGAGTACATTAAAATTACAGCACAACATTTTTTTTAAATCTAGAAATGAATTATCTATTCTAATGAGCCTGGCAACTAATTCTATACAAGCATGAAAGATTAAGCACCATAAATTAGCAGGTTCCACTAAGAGAATAAAAATAGCTGCTTATTTTGTGGAAAGCCCAGATGTGCTGGGGCTGGACTCAAGGTATACCCTGATAAAGTGATTGCAAACAGCTCTATCACGTTTATATACCACAGACTGCCAATATGCATGCACAGGGATGGGAGTGAACCTCCAGTTTGCCAGACCATTGCTCACAGGATTCCTGCCACCCTAAGTCAACTGGTTCTCTCTAAAAAAAAAAAAAAAAAAAAAAAAAAAAGCCACAAACATGGAGCTGTAAGAAATTAACAGCAGCATCTACAGGACTGACATCAGCAACTGATACCACAGCATAACTCTTACACCAGAAGTTAGCCTCTTTTCAATAGTTAACCCAAAACAGCAATTACCTTTTTATCAAGTTTCAGCCAAGTCGGAAATCCTTTGTTGTCCATATACTGAAGACCAAAGTACCATACTTCACGCAAGCCTATCGTCTTAACCACCTGAAACAAAACAAAATAAAATATATAAAAAAAAGAGTTAATATACCCATAAAATGTCATTTGGACCATCAGCTCCCTCAGTTGAACCCCCACACCTTCACATCTAATTAATGTTCTAACAGGCCTCCCTTCTTCCCATCCACCCAAGGTTGCCAGCTTCAGGACCTCCAGTTGCAGCCCCTGACTGCTGAGCTAGTCCATCCAAGAATCAGATCTCCCAGACAGGGAAGAAAACAGAAGCCTGGAAAAAAGGAGGTAACAGAGCATTAGCTGCATGTTTCAACTCCCAAAAAGGAGGGCGAGAACTGACTGATGGAAGGCACCAGAGCAGCCCAACATGGTAGCACTTAATTTCAGAAAGGGTGACTACACAAAAATGAGGAAGTTAGTGAAACAGAAATTAAAAAGGTACAGTGCCAAAAGTGAAATCTCTGCAAGCTACAAGATACCATAATAGAGGCTCAACTTAAAAGTATACCCCAAATTAAAAAACATAGTAAGAAAAAAAAAAAAAAAAAAAAAAAAAAAGAGCTACCATGGCTAAACAAAGAAAGAAGCAGCAAGAGGCAAAAAGGCATCCTTTAAAAAGTGGAAGTTAATTCCTAATGAGGAAAATAGAAAGGCGCATAAACTCTGGCAAATGAAGTGTAAAAATATAATTGGGAAGGCCAGAAAAGAATCTGAAGAACAGATTGCTATTACTTTTTGAGTCGTTGGCTAAGTTGTTGTTTTTTTTTTTTTTAAGTACATCAGAAGCAAGAAGCCTGCTAAACAACCAGTGGGGCCATGGGACGATCGAGATGCTAAAGGAGCACTCAAGGATGATATTGCCATTGTGGAGAAACTAAATGAATTCTTTGCATCGGTCTTCACAGCTGAGGATGTGAGGGAGATTCCCAAACCTGAGCCATTCTTTTTAGGTGACAAATCTGAGGAACTGTCCCAGATTGAGGTGTCATTAGAGGTGATTTTGGAACAAATTGATCAACTAAACAGTAATAAGTCACCAGGACCAGATGGTATTTACCCAACAGTTCTGAAGGAACTCAAATGTGAAATTGCAGAACTACTAACTGTAGTTTGTAACTGATCATTTAAATCAGCTTTCATACCAAATGACAGGAGGATAGCTAATGTGATACCAATTTTTAAAAAGGCCTCCAGAGGTGATTCAGCAATTACAGGCCGGTACACCCGACTTCAGTACCAGACAAACTGGTTGAAACTATAGTAAAGAATAATATTGTCAGACACAAAGATGAACATAATTTGTTGGGGAATAGTCAGCATGGTTTTTGTAAAGGGAAATCATGCTTCACCAATCTAATAGAATTCTTTAAGGGGGTCAACAAGCATGTGGAAAAGGGGGAAATCCAGCAGATATAGTGTACTTAGATTTTCAAAAAACCTTTGACAAGGTCCCTCACCAAAAGCTCTCAAGCAAAGTAAGCTGTCATGGGAAAAGAGGGAAGATCTTTTCATAGATCGGTAACTGGTTAAAAGACAGGAAACAAAGGTTAGGAATAAATGGTCAGTTTTCAGAATGGAAAGAGGTAAATAGTGGTGTCCCCCAGGGGTCTGTACTGGGACCAGTCCTATTCAACATATTCATAAATGATCTGGAAAAAGGGGTAAACAGTGAGATGACAAATTTGCAGATGATACAAAACTAATCAAGATAGTTAAGTCCCAGGCAGACTGCGAAGAGCTATAGAAGGATCTCAGAAAACTGTGTGACTGGGCAACAAAGTGGCAGATGAAATTCAATGTTAATAAATGCAAAGTAATGCACACTGAAAAACATATTTCCAACTATACATATAAAACGATGGGGTCTAAATTAGCTGTTACCACTCAAAAAAAGAGACCTTGGAGTCATTGTGAATAGTTCCCTGAAAACGTCCACTCAATGTGCAGCAGTAGTCAAAAAAGCTAACAGAACGTGGTGAATCATTAAGAGAGAGATAATAAGTATCATATTGCCTCTATATAAATCCATGGTACATCTACATCATGAATACTGTGTGCAGATGTGGTCGCCACATCTCAAAAAAAGATATCTTGCTATTGGAAAAGGTTCAGAAGAGGGCAACAAAAATGATTAGGGGTATGAACTGGCTGCCATATGAGGAGAGATTTATAAGGCTGGGGCTTTTCAGGCTTGGAAAAGAGACGACTAAGCAAGGATATGATAGAGATCTATAAAATAATGACTGGTGTGAAGAAAGTAAATAAGGAAGGATTATTTACTCCTTCTCCTAACACAAGAACTAGGCGTCACCAAATGAAATTAATAGGGAGCAGGTTTAAAACAAACAAAAGGAATTTTTCTCTCCACACAATGCACAGTCAACCTGTGGGACTCCTTGCCAGAGGATGTTGTAAAGGCCAAGACTATAACAGGATTCAAAAAAGAACTAGATAAATTCATGGAGGATAGGCCCATCAATGGCTATCAGCCAGGATGGGCAGGGATGGCATCCTTAACATCTGTTTGCCAGAAGCTGGGAATGGGTGACGGGATGGATCACTTGATTACCTGTTCTGCTCATTCCCTCTGGGGCACCTGGCATTGGCCACTGTCAGAAGACAGGATACTGGGCTATATGGACCTTGGTCTGATCCAATATGGCTGTTCTTACGAACGAACCCTGTTTGAGGAGTGGAAAACCCCCACAAGAACTGTAGTAAGATATATGGTTACTGAGAATGTTAGTGTACTCAAAACCATTTGACAGCAAAGAATTTAAAAAATCTTTTATAATACATCAAAATAGTATATGAACCTCTCTTAAGGATCAAATTAGTGTTCTATTGTAACTGGTACCTTCTTAAAATCATGTAATCTATGAACTGCAGATATGCTTGTTTCTCTGGTCAAAAAAGGTGACACCACAAATGCCAGAAACAGATTTGAGATTTACACTGGGACAGCGTTTTTATTTTCCTTCTCTTGTTTATGGTACTTGTGATGTCACTCAGGGCACAGAGGCCAAGGTGTTTGCAGCTCAGATTTCTCATGCACGTAGGAAGGTAGTTTCATTAATACTCCACTAATTGCATTTTATAAAAGTGAAACTCATGCAAACATCTTGTTAAGTCTTCAAAGTTTAGATTTTTAAAATGCATTTAGGTGCCTAACTCCTATGTCAGTGGAAGTTATGCTCCCACAAACTTAAAAATCTGCCCCCAGCAACCAGGGGTGGCTCCAGACCCCAGCACGCCAAGTGCGTGCTTGGGGTGGCAAGCTGCGGGGGGCAGTCTGCCGGCGCTGCGAGGGCAGCAGGCAGGCTGCCCTCAGCAGCTTGCCTGCGGAGGGTCCGCTGTGGTGGACCTCCCGCAGGTGTGCGCTGAGGGCAGCCTGCATGCCGTGCTTGTGGTGGCAAAATTCCTAGAGCCGCCCCTGCCAGCAACAGAAGACAAAGCCGCCTTTTATATTATATATTTTAATCTCATGAGTTTTGAGATTTGAATCAGGATTTGGCTGAGTGGGGATGGTAATACAGAAAACCTAGATCAAACCACAAAAATCCAGTAACTGGATACATGCATCAGCTTACCATTGAGACCTTTAGATACAACTTTAAAAAAAAAAAAAAAAAGCAAAAAAAAAAACAGCACTTCCCATGGTCAGGATGGCAAGTAAAGGGTACTGAAGCAGCAAATTCTAGAGTCTCAAATTTATTCCAGATGGAGTAAGATGCTTGGTAGTCCTATGAGAGCCAACTAACAGCAGCATGCTAACTGAAAGGGGAAGATGAAAAAATAAGGCCACATACTAAAGACTACAACAGTGTCACACTGCAGGGCCTAATCCTACTGCTCGTATTTGAGTGATGTCAAATACCATGGCAGCCAATAGGAATACTCCATGAGTTAGGCAAGCAGAATTTGGCTCATTTTTGCAATGATGAAGGACTTAAGCCTTGTCCTCAGTGTAACTGACCCAGTTTAAGTTACAATCATGTTCAACAGAACTATATTTGAATCTACTCTCCAGCAAGGTTACAATTCATTTAAAAAGGTCTTTAGGTTCACGGGTCATTTGGCTCTTTCCAGATCAATTTAAATTAATAGTATAATTGCTTTAAAAGTCAAGACACTACTTTAGCTGATAGCTTACAATATTTAGTTTATTTGTAGGACAGGGTTAGTCAATAGGTGGACCATGTGCCAAATCTGGACCATCAGATGCCTTTGAAAGGACCCAGAAATTGTGGTTACTTATTTTTTTTTATTTTCTTCTCTGGAGTCTGGATTGACTATATCTTGACCAAGAAATTTGTAGCTTAACAAAAAAATAATTGACTACCCCCTGTTGCAGGGGTAACCCAGTTCACCTTGACAAGCTATTACAAATGGTCTACTTGACAGATGCTGCTCCCTTACCTCTGGGGATTTCGAAATGTTAACTCCAGGCATCACAATCAAGATAGGTTTTCACAGATCACAAGAACGTGAAAATACTCCCACTCATACACCATGATGGTCTGTGATTTGAACAAGTCATAGAATTAACATTTGCCCACACTTTGCATAGGTACTTAAATTATGTGATGCGATATTTAAAAAAATAAGCAGATGGTATGTAGCTTTATAAAACTTAGTACTTTTAAGATTATTTCGTTTGTATTAAAGGTATTGACTAGATGGGAGATCAGTCACTGATACAGATGGGAGTAAGTTTTGGTTAACTGATGTTTGATCAGTGTGAATGTACAAACAGAATGACACAAACTGGACTAAGGATCTTCAGTTTAATCACAAAAACTGTTTGTTAATTAAGCCAGCAGCTCTCAAAGTAGGTCTTGCCTTCCAAAGTATATTCTCAGAAGTTGTTTAGAGGAGGTGAGTGTGCCACTAACTTGATCCCATTCCATTACCCATAAGTTACCGTGCAGACACTAGTGGCTGTTTTTGAAAGATTGTAGGAATCCAGGATTGTGAAACTCCATGTACTGTAGGAAAAGTATGAAGACTCTGAATATGAGCCTGATCTAAAAGGAAAGGGGTTGGAACATTCATAGGCTTAACTATTTTATTTAAAAAAAAAAAACCCACACCTTCACACAAGCCAGAGAAGTAGTTCCCAATTAAATAAAGGTTCAGAGGTCTGCCATACACACAGTAAGTTTGAAAAACAGAGTTTGCTAGTAATCCGCAGAGCTTGCACTACATGTATTAGAGTCTGCTCGTGCAGATTTCAGTCTTACTCTGCTGCTTTCAGGTACACTTAGGCCACGTCTAGACTACGCGCCGTATCGGCGCGTTAAAATCGATTGCTCGGGGATCGATATATCGCATCTAATCTAGACGGGATATATCGATCCCTGAGCGCGCTTATATCGATTCCGGAACTCCACCAACCCCAACGGAGTTCCAGAATCGACATGGCGAGCTGCGGACATCGATCACGCGCAGTGAGGACGGGTGAGTAAATCGATTTTAGATATTCGACTTCAGCTACGTTATTCACGTAGCTGAAATTGCGTATCTAAAATCGATTTTACCCCGTAGTGTAGACCAGCCCTTAGATTTACATGCTTGTTTGGGCTTGTCTACATAGGGAAGTTGTTTTGAACAGTGGAATAAACAACAGTCTATCAGTTTCCCCCATATAGGCAAACCCTTCCCATTACTGCAAGCAGAAAACCAACTGATGTTTGAAAGCCTGAAAATAGGCTACTGGGGTAATGAACTAGGACAACTAAGATGAATATTTGATGTAATACTTCCAGTGCTCTACATTCTAATCAGAGGGTAGAGATATTTTCCCTTGTCTTTTGAAATCTGTAAGTTTAACAATATCAAAGTCCTACTTAGAATGTTTACCAAAAAGAAAAACAGTGGTCTACATCTGTTTCTCTTCTAGAATGTGGTGTATTTACAGACACACATACAGACAGCGTAACTAGAGAGAATAGCATACATTGTGGCTCCTTTCAGCAGAAGACTACCTAAAGTCCAATTCTGCTCCAGACAGTGATTTTAAACATGGGGGCGGGGAGAAAAATCCATTCTCTCTGTGGATTTCTAGATAAAGCGTGCTGCCTCCCAAAATGAAGATGCCTTCTGATTGCCAGTCCTGAAAGACTATATCATAGCTGGAGTTATCGGATTCCTTTCATACTCACATCACCAGCAGCAAGGGTTCTGCAGCCCAAGTTAGATGTGTTCAATAAAGTGGTGGCTTTTGCCAGACTAGAAATGCTCTCTAATCAAAACACTTCCTAAAACACATACATGAAAAAATTTACTGCCAGTCCACAGACTGTGACCTTAAAATGGAAATAAGCTGGTACATTAGTAATGAAAACTGGGTTCACAGTCACCTTTCCTTTTAAGTCTCCCATTGCTGGGCAAAGGCCCACACATATAATGGACTGACTGAGTAGTGATATTAAATCTCATCCTTCAGGATTTAAGCCAATCTAATTATTAGGGGTTAGGACAAGTAAGTGTGTGTGTGTGGGGGGGGAGATGATCACACATCTGCCTAATGTAGGGTTTCTTGCCCCTTCCCCTAAGGCGTCTGTTGCTGGACCCTACTGGAGACAGGATACTCAACTGGATGGATCCTGGGTCTGGCAAGTCTTAAGTTCCTAGTCAGTTTCACTGTTTCTACACACAGAATGCAAAGTCAACAAAATGAAAGAGCAGGAAAATAATCTCTCTCTAATCTTAGCTGTCACTTGCTACAGCATAAGGTAAACCCCCATCACACCATACACACAGTCTGAAGGTTTTAAGAGGATGATATCCCTTTACTGTAGTTTATTATAGATTTTTAAAAAATAAATACTAACTTTCTTTTTCTTAATTCATATAGAAAGCCTGCTTCTAGTCATTGCCTTGTTACAATTGCCCCTTACATTGTGCTGTTGGGGAGTCCTTGAGAGCCAACTTCTGCATGGACTATGGCAAGATGTTGGTAGACTATAGCTTTATTCTGTACAGCAGCTATTGTCACAGAGCAGAGTGCCTCAGGAACCAGAAAAGATTCAGGTGTGGGCGTTTTAAAATAAAGATCAGTTTAAGTTTCAACCCCACCCCTTCAAAACATAAAAACCCAACAATCTCTCAATGCAGCTTTTCAATTACACATAGCTGAGTTTTGCTGTTCACCTGCAGCCAGAGTTAACTGGTTTCTGAGGGGGAACTGATCCCCAACTCTTGTTCTTTTTAATTGTTTAATGAGAGATGCGAAGAGTTGCTGGAACAGAGTATCATGATGGGATATATGAGACTTTAAATGAGATCTTCTCAAGACCTTGTTCTATATTGGGGTAAATGCTGAGAGGGCTGGGGAGGTCCATGTGTCTATGGAGAATGTATGTTAACGTAATCCAAAGCAGACACTTATTTTTAATTTCCCTCATTTCAGTGTGAGATTTGCAAGACCTTGCTACTTTTCCAGCAAGGGACACTGCAAGACCATGTCAGATTAAAGAGTTTTCTGTCCCAGCATACTATTTCATTGGTATTTTGTCCCAGTCATATGGAAGACTGTTAAAAAGAACAGTAGGCAGGCGTGGGAGAGAAAGGTACTCCTAGGAATTTTGGTAGATGCGGTAAGTCATTTTAAGAGGTAGCAGCCAACACTACTTTGCCACTCCTGTTATTTTTTAAACTTGTTTCAAGCTTATCATTTTTCACATCAAAGTCCAATTGTAGCTAAGAAATCTTGAGACTTTTCTGCCATTTATGCAAAAGCTAGCTATATTTAGTATACCACCACCTCGCTTGATTGTATTTCTATGGATATACCATCTTGAAATACAGAGTTAGATACTTGAAGCATCTTAAAACAAATCACTTCTGCCTGAAATATTTGACTTGCACCTATAGCAGGCAACACTAAAGATTGAGGATAAGATTTTTCAGTAGTTCCTAAATCATTTTTGAAAGTCAGACTTTGGAACTTTTGAAAGTTATACCCTGAAAGATTGAAGTAAATACATTCTCCCCCTTCCTGCTGCAACCCTCCTCTATTCTCTGGGTAGCAAATCAAGCCAGATCTATGGGTAGTTACTGTAGCTAGGTCATACAACTAAATGCTGCTTCAATTAAAAGTTATTTTATTGGAGATTTGTCAAACAGTCTATAGATTTCAAATCTAGCCCAGGTCTGTAGTGATCAAAAGAAATTAAAACTGCGTCATTCTTACAATAAAATGCGATATTGCAAGTTAGCTTTCAAGTACAGCAGCGACTGCAAGTCAGACCAGAACAAAAGCTACTCAGACTATCTTTTCTATAAAAAGGGAATCCGCACAGTTCCCACAAGACTGAGTTGGCTCTGGCCAGCTCGTCTGAAATGTCATTCAAAGTGTGTTGACAACATTTGTACAAAGAATGCATGCTATTCAGCCAGTTCTGCCTACTTAAGCTGAAAGACAGACTACACAGCCTTTTGTTAAAAGGACCAGTAGAGGAGCAAAGAAAAACTGTTTGACCCAACTCATTCAACATTTTCTAAGAGACGTTAAGCTAATCTTGCCATTTTTGTGTACAGTTTTAGTCTCTTTCCAGGCAATATTAATGCTCTGTTGGCATACAGGAGTCTTTATGATTACAAAGAAGTTCTCCTTCAAGCTAGAGCTGTGAATTCATCTCTCAAATATACAGAAGTACAGCTAGGTCTTTGTGAAAAGCAAGCCTCGGATAGATTAGGCCATTCTTGGCCTATTTCTGTTCTACCCAATCAATAAGAACTCTTGGGTATTACATGCGCAAAAAGAAGGTAAGGTTTACAAAAATGCCACTTGCCTCAATCCAATCATTGCCTTGTTCTGAGCCATAGCAGTCCCACCTCCCACTAGTGACATCAGAGATGAGCTCATGCTGTTTCTTTTAAGCATATCCTCGGAGCAACAGCAAGAGAAAACAGTTTGGCTGCCCATGTTCTTCAGTCCCTAAGACCTTTGTGTCTTGAAGAACCCACTGACACCAATGGCCAGCCTCTTTGCTTTGTCCTAATGCACAGGGTGGATATGCCCTGTAAAAAGCGGTTACACTTACTATGCAAAATGCCTGACTCTTCAGGGGTCCTGTTACTCTGCAGCCAACTCATAACATCTGTCCCTCAGTTTCTTCCTTGCTTCCCCATCTGTACAATATGGTGATAATACCTGCCTTTGGCAATTGCCTTAAGACTTGAATCAAGAGGTGTTACTGTAGAAGTCCAAGGTATTACTGCAATTCATGTGTGCAATATTTTAACCCAGATATTTAAAAAGATACCTGATAGAAGTAAGCATGTTCATCTTATTTATATAAACAGTAGAACTTCAGAGTTACAAACACATTGGCAATGGAGGCTGTAACTCTGAACAAAAGGTTATGGATGTTCTTTCAAAAGTTTACAACCAAACATTGACTTAATACAACTTCACTGTGCAGAAGAAAAATGCTGCTTTTAACCATCTTAATTTAAATGAAACAAGCACAGAAACCTTTCCTTACCTTGTGAAATCTATTTTTTTAAAAAACTTTTCCTTTTTTTAGTAGTTTACATTTAACAACGTACTGTATTCGCTTTTTTATTTCCATCTCTGCTGCTGCCTGATTGCATACTTTCGATTCCAAATGAGCTAATGTGATTGACCGGTCAGTTTGTAACTCTGGTGTTCATAACTGATGTTCTACTGTATATTCAGTTATTAAAAGAATTCTCCTTAACACACAACCCTGATATTGTCATGTAGACCTATATTAGGTTGACTTACAGTCACTGCAGTAATTACTGTGGCGTTCATATCCACACTACTCTCCTTCTGTCAGTAGTGCACATTCCACCAACCTAAAACGGACAGTGTGGGGAGCCTAGGCAGCACTTGTGCTCTGGTGTGGAGTGCGGAGCCAGGACCTTGGAGGGAGGAAGATTTTCTTGTCAATTTCACAGCTCTAGCCTGGAGCCGTGAAATTGACAAGACAGACAGCCAACAGCTGACATAAGTAAAGCAGCATCCACATGGACACTGTCACCCTAACTATACTAATATAAGCCCTACGCCTCTCATGGAGGTAGAGTTAGGCCTTGTCTACACTAAAGTTTTGTTGGCAAAAGCTGCCTTTTGCTAACAAAACAGGAGAGACGTACACACTACAAAGCTACTTTTGGTGGCAAAACTCTGCTGTTTTTCCAACAAAATAAAACCACGTCAACGAGAGGCATAAAGCTTTTTGCAGCAAAGTCAAAGTGACAAAGCATCAGAGTAGACACTGCTGTTTGTTTTGTTCACATAAGTGGCTTGCACCAGTATACCATAATGCCTGCTGTAACCGCTCTGCTCACTGTTTTGATCTCTGCTAGCCTGCAGGCATGAGCGCCTCCCCTTTCAAAGCTACCTGAAGTATCTGACAGCTGAGCATGCAGCTCCATTTTGAGAACAAAAAGCGAATAGTTAACATGGTATGCTCCTATTCTGCCCTGCATTGGTGGGGAAGGGATGGGGGCCAGCGGGGGGAGACACTGCTGTGCTGCTTTGACATCCCTCACACTGAGAGCTCACAGAGCTGCCTGCTCAGGATGCGGAGCTGAGGAGGCTGTGGGAGAACTGAGGGAATCACAGTACCACAGACAAGCAGGCAGAGCGAGCTGCTTTGGGAGAGACTGCTGTGCCACCAGGGTCCAATGTGGGGGGAAGTGTCCCTCTCCCTCTCCCTCTGCCTCAGGATAAGTCGGTCAGCCTGCTGTCTCCCCCACCCCAGACACACCGCTCTCCTCTCCCTCCCCACACACACTTCAGTTGTCAACGGCTTTTTCAACCTAGTAGGATGTCCCTGGAGAAACCTGCATCACATGATGCTATACATGCCCCATGAGGCATTGCAAACCCTTCCCAAAGCACCCTGCAGCCAGTTGCACAATGGGATAGCTACCAAAGTGCACTGCTCTGTGTCAAATGCAAGAACTGCTAGTGAGGATGCCCTCTGCCAATAGTGTGGACATGCAACAGCAGTTTTAATTAAAGCGGAATAACTTTTGCTGACAAAACTTTGTGGTGTAGACAAGGCCCTATTATGTTAGTGTAGAAGGGCACTTATATTGGAGGGAGCAAGGCTGTAGTGTGTACAATGATATAGTTAGGTTGACATAAGCTGCCCTATGTTGATCTAATAGTGTACTGTAGCTCAGGGCTCATTCTACAGTATGTCCTTCTACATCAGTAGAAGGACAAAAGTCACTAATCTAGACAAGACATTACCCACATGAAAGAGTTTTAAACAGCTCATTCTTTACAGGACAGCACATCAGCAATGGAAGAAACCAGCAAGGTGGCACAGTGAAACCTTTCTGGCACACTCTACTATACCTCTGGCACCCAGAGAATGGAACTCATTATAAACGGAAAGATTCATAATCACTTGGAAATGGGCTTCACTAGAGAAATGTGGACCCCGGGGATACTAATCACCCTCTCATATACCCTTTGGAATATAAGCCATTAAAGTCATTACCATTGCCCCTTCATTCCAGGCTGTTATTGTCTCCTTCCCTTTGTAATCCCCTAGCAGGGACAGATGCTCAATATTTAAAGTCTCAGAGTGAGATTAATAATTATTAAAATGTCTGAGTAATTTCGTAAGATAATGCAACCTCACAGAAAGTGCACTGAGTTCTAGCAGAGGCTCATTAGGGGAGTGATTATGTTCACAAATTTGTGTTTATTGTGTTCACCATACTGAGAGGACAACCCATGATGGTCTCTGCTGGAGAGAATAAGGCAAATATCAAGAGCGGTAAAGGCTGAGTGAATGCACTGGTGGATATTTAGCAAATAAATGGTATGTTTGTCAGTTATCTTGAACATAAAAAAATAGTGGCCAATTTATTTATTTATTTTTTTTTAAAGGATCTTTGCTTATTTATTGTGGTTAAGTCCAAAGGCAACAGTCAGGCTTTAGAATACCCCATTCTGATAGTCCCTGTACAAAGTCAGAAAAGAAATGGTTCATGACTGAAGAGTGTACAATCTAAAATGGTTTCACACACACATGCACAACTGACCTGGTCAAATAGCTGTTTGCCTGTAGTGTTGGGCTGGATGGCAAACTCCAGCTCCGCATCCATAGTGGTAACTCGAACATTGAGCTGAAGAGAAAATAAGTACAGTGATTTAAAAAATATTGAAAAACCATACAGCCAGTGTGAACTATATGTATATTTCATAGAACCAGTACTGTACATGTTTTAAAGCATTATTTCCAGTAAAAAAAATTCTTAAAAGCACCGTAGGCATCTTCACCTCACTGAGGATGAGCATTAACAATGGCTCCAGTCTCTCGCTCTCTCTTTATTTTTAAGAGACTATTTACATTTTAGCGTGTTCCTGAATTAGAGTTTTGTGTGATAACATAGACAAAGTTAATTAAGGGCACTGACTTATCCAGATTGCTCCACAGGTTGTGTTACTCAGCTTGGAATTAGATTGGACTTCTGGTTAAATGAGAAAGCATTTTAGTGTTGATTGCTTCTGACCACAGCACATGGTGAGCAAGGACTGCACACTGCATTTAAAACACCCCTTAATCCTAAAAGAATGTCATAATGACCAAATTAAATTTAGTAGTTTAAATTCAGCTCCCCTTTACGCTAGAGCTAGATTTAACATAAGGTTTTAAAGGTAAAAGGCAGTTGATTATTCTTCCAAGCCAATCAGTATTAATCCAATAAACATCAATTATTATGCTTATAACTGATCTACTGAGCATGTAACAAGGCATTAAGGGAGGTTTAAGAACACTGTGGAACAAATATTTTAATAATAAATCTGATTGTGTTTATTTCAAAGGCAAAAGGAGAAAGGTGATCAAGTGTATAAAATAGAAAGGTTAGTACTGTATGCAGAACACTAGAGATATTCTACTAGTAACAAAGAAATTGTCTATTAATTAAAAAAAAACAAAACAAAAACAGGAAAGCAGCAACCAAGACTGCAGGAAGTATCATAAGGAGCAGCACAGTAATGGCAACTCAGAAAAGGATTATCTGAAGGTCTGATACAACAATACTGTCACCTAAAAAGTATTTTCCTCAGGAAGACTCCTTCCTCCACCCCCAGGGTTGCAACATAAATATTGGTAAGGGAGAGGTAATAAACCGTGAGAACAAGAACTTGAAACCAGAGACAGTTTTGCTACACAAGATGAAGGAAAGGTGATGCAATGCTCTCCTCTTCCTTCTTTGTTCATAGACTCAGACTTTAAGGTCAGAAGAGACCATTATGATCATCTAGTCTGACCTCCTGCACAATGCTGGCCACAGAATCTCACCCATCCACTTTTATAACAACCCCCTAACTTATGTCTGAGTTGTTGAAGTCCTCAAATTGCAGTTCCTGGGGTCTGCAGACTATCTAATTTCCAAAGGGGCCCCTGCTGCCATTCAAAATTTTTTTTAGAGGTCCGCAAATGAAAAAAGTTTGAGAATCACTGTTCCACCATTTGCTTCCTGTATAATTTGCATTTCTAAAATAATGCAAGGATATTTTTTATTTACTGGCTACATATTGTACAGCTTGGTATATTTTTCCTCCTCCTTAGGGTGAAAAGATGGACACGTCATTTTACAAATGTAACACTACAGAAAACAAAACTAACAGATCAGAAAAGTCTGATATAGGTGAGAAACTTGTATACCAGTGACATTTAAAAATATTTTTAGACTGGAATTAAGAGGTAGAAGAGAAATATCTGTCCTTTTGCACAGTGTTTCAAGTTTAAATAGCTTTCATTACTTAAAAATAATGTAGATACTGGCGACCACCCTTGAAAATTATAATTTATATACAAAACTACACTTACATCAACTGTAAAATATTGCAGCAAAGAGTCCTGTGACACTTTATAGACTAACAGATGTTTTGGAGCATGAGCTTTCGTGGGTGAATACCCACTTCGTCATGCTCCAAAACGTCTGTTAGTCTATAAGGTGCCACAAGACTCTTTGCTGTTTTTACAGATCCAGACTAACATGGCTACCCCTCTGATACTTGTAAAATATTGGCAATACTAATTTTAATGTATTTAATTACAAAATGGAATATAAGACACTTTCAGTGAGTTACATAGGCTCCAAGAGTCATTAAAATAAGTTATTAAAAAAAATCTCTTCATTCCTTCTTTTCAGTTATTTACTTATTGGAGAATCAACAGCTGCCAAACCCCAGAAGCTGTCTGCTAGATGACTCAGTGCCTTTAAGGATTTGTTCATATAAAAGGATATTGTTTAAAAACAGTCAAGCACGAGAGAATTTTGCAGGTTCTAGATTTCTTTTCAACTGAATCTAAACTCTTATAAAAACTTCTTTTCCATCCTAGCTTTAGTATTTGCAGAATTCTGCAATGCTTTAAAATGTGAGACAGTACTCAATTTCCATGCTTAAAAAAAAAAAAAAAAAAAAAAAAAAAAAGTCTTCCTATCAAAAGGGAAGGATTTTCCAACTCATCAATGTGTGCTGGGGTACCTAAGGGGAGGGGGGGCGGGGGGCACTGAAAGCTGGAAAAAAAAAAAAGCTCTATTTAGAAATGGTAAGACCAAGATTTGAAGATCTAACCCCTGCCAATTAAGAAATCTTCTTGCCCATTCCCTGCAACACAGGAAAGTCAGATAATATATTATATACTAATCTCTCCCCACACCCTTTAAGGAATGCATACATTCCTAATCCTTACATACAATACAAAGCTGCAGTTCCTTTAGATTCTTTACACCTTTGGCTGAAAGCCACATTATGGGGTAAAGTACATTTTTTGCAGACATTTTAGGGAGTCTGAAAGGATATTTTCCCTACCACTATAGAAATGAATCCTACTGCCTTCCTATACATGGCATTCCAACTGACACCAAGATACACTTCTTGCTTTAGTAGCAACTAGCACATCATTACTGTATGAGTGGAGGGAATATTAAGAGTTCTTTAGCTCCCTAGTTTGAAAGGATATCAAAGATTAAGTACTCGAATAGTGAGATATCCTCCTGGTTATACTTAATTTTTAAGAAGCTACAGAAACAGCCACACGATCAACTACTGTTTATAAAGGTCCCACATCTCATTTATTTTTAGTTGTTTGAACAGGGGTTACCTGTAAAAACATAGGGCAAAACTGTTAACACGTAAACTATCTGCTCTCTGTTGTAGTGGGCTATACCGTAATGCTAAACATGTATTGGACTGGCTTCCTGGTTCATCCAAATATTAATTTTCCCTAGACTGAGACAATGAAGCGACTCAGACTAGGTTAGTGAACCCTCTCAGTGTGCATTTCAAAAAAGGTTCATGATCAACTAAGGGTAAGTCTATACTACTCACCGGATCAACAGGTAGTGTTTGATGTATCGAGGATCGATTTATCGTGTCTTGTCTGCACGTGATAAATCAATCCGCTAGTCGACGCCCGTACTCCACCGTGGCAGGAGGAGTAAGTGGAGTCGTCACCGTGAGGACGGCCAAGTAAGTCGAACTAAGACACTTCAGCTACGCTATTTGCATAGCTGAAGTCAAAGTTGCGTACCTTAGTTTGAACCCTTCGCTAGTGTAGCCCAGGCCTATGCGGCCAGCAGAGCTAAGGAAGAACTTGGCTCTGGGGCCTGGATCTCGGTCAGTGCCAAAAAGGTCAGACAAGGACTCCTTGTTGATCTCTAGAAAGAGAAACATTATGCTTTCAGTTGTCCACTGTACTTTCAAGGATCTGTGGCCTTCCTGGTAAGGCTACAGAGTCTTCCATCTAAGAGGTCTCCCCGCACTTCCTGTCTCCCAATAAGCCTTACTCTAAACAAGAACTCTGTGGTCCGTCTAAAAGCTGATTCTGGGATATTCACACGAGACATGGTACAAGTTTTTGGTCTCTGAGGCAAGGTAACAAAAGGAGGTAACTAGAGTCTAAGCCTCCTTGAGACCCTTGGTAGGAGTCAGGGATTACAACGTTCCCTCCCTCTCCCACCCCCCATAAGGTGAAGTCAATGCCAGAGCTGTAATCAGCAAGGCCTATAAGAAAGTAGTGGCCACAGATGAGAGACAAAGCAAACAGGCTGACAATCTAAATTGCATAGGTACAGACAACTGGAGAAGATGTTATGGTGGGAGCAGACAAACTGGTACTCTATCAGCAACAGAAACCTCAGCAGAAGAGAGTTAAGGAGGAAGCCTGATGCATAAGAGGGAGACTTCCAAAGGGAAGTCATCTCTGCATGACAGCACGACAGCTCACCATTTATGACATCACTAGTAAATCTTGGCATTATCCCAAAACTGAAATTTGGCCTTTAGCGAAGAGAAAAACCCACCAATATAGTACAAGCTCAGACAAGTGAAGAGATAATGTGTGCGCTACACAGTGTCTGAAATATTTACATTTTAGCATATACAAATGCTAAAACAGTAAGACGCTGTCTTTCCACATTTAGGCCCCCATTCTGCAAACACTTACGCACATTGAGTAGGTTATTCACATGCATAGAATTAAGTAGGCATTATATGTTACATATACATATATATGTATTTATGTTTACAGGATCAGGGCCTTAAACAAATGTATTAAATATTTTGTGTTGTGTTTTCATATATAGAAGTTAAAAACAAAAAAAACCACACCCCTAAAACACATGGCCTGGTCTGTGCAGAGACACTCGTGTGCGCTCGGAGTGGAAAAGATGAGGAGAATGAACACACCCCATCCCAGAGCCAGAGAGAACTGTGCAAGTGATGAACTATATAATCATCTCTTCTCTTAGCTTTTCAGCATGATCATAAAATAAGTTTACACCCAGCCTTGAGTAAAACTGTTCAGGTTTAAGATCAGCTTTTACAAGCCTCATCTACTGGACTATGGAATACTAGGCCTATGATTTAGACTTGAACAATGTCTGCTCTGAACAACCTACTTGTTATTGGGACAGAAAAGTGGAAGTATGAAGAAAGGTTTCATTCAGGCCCACCCATAAATAAGGCTGTTCTGTTCCTACCTACTTAATCCAGTTTCAGATCAGCAGTATCTTTTTAAGTAGGGCCCTACCAAATTCAAGGTCCATTTTGATCAATATCATGGTCATAGGATTTTAAAAATCGTAAATTTCACAATCTCAGCTATTTAAATCTAAAATTTCACAGTGTTGTAATTGTAGGGGTCCTGACCCAAAAAGGAGTTGTGAGGACTGGTGGTGGGGGGGGGGGAGACAAGGGGTATTGTGAGGTTATTGGGGTGGGGGGTTCCAGTATTGCTACTCTTACTTCAGAGCTGGGCAGCTGGAGAGCAACGGCTGCTGGCTGGGAGCCTAGCTCTGATGACAGAGCTGCTGCCAGCAGCAACACAGAAGTTGTGGTATGGTATTGCCACCCTTAATTCTGCCCGGAGAGCTGGGCCCTTCGTAAGCAGCCGCTGCTCTCTGGCTGCCCAGCTCTGAAGGTAGCAGCACAGAAATAAGGGTGGCACAGTGTGGTACTGCACTCTCACATCTGTGCTGCTGCGGGGGGGGCGCTGCCTTCAGCGCTTGGCTACAGCTGCAGCTCTCCGGCCACCCAGCCTTGAAGGCAGCACAGAAGTAAGGGTGGCAATACCACAATCCCCCTGCAACTCCCTTTTGGGTCAGGATCCACAATTTGCTGGTTTCCCCCATGAAATCTATGTAGTATAGGTTAAAGACTAGATTTCATGAAGGGAGACCAGATTTCATGGTCCATGACGCATTTTTTATGGCCATGAATTTCATAGGGCCCTATTTAGAAGTAAATCTTGTAATAGAAGCTGTGGTAGTTTCAATAGGATCCTTTTGTTTTCCAGGTAACCTGTTAATCATAAGCGTCTTATAAAGCATTAATGTTTTGTTTTTTTAAAAAGCCATATCCTAGGGCAAGATATCATCTTTTAACAGAAGGGTGTTACACTCAAGTTCAATTTTAAAAAGGAATTTGTATGAAAAAATTCCCATAAATCCTGCAACACAATCAGTGGTATGATCCATCTCTTCTATTTGCCTATTTCTGGCCACAGTTAATTCCAAGAAGACACCCATCTTAAAATTGGGCCAGTTTAACCACTGTACAGCCAATTGTTGTATGCTGTACCCAGAGGGGAGGAGGAAAAAACCAACCAACCAAAAAATCCACACTAATAGTCATCTTACACTCTGATGCATGAGATACTTTACATTCGAAACACTTTGATTTTATAAATTACAAGACCATAAAGTTAGGCAACACACTTATTTCTTTCCTTCAGCAGTAAATTCCATAGGATACAGGGCAATAGTTTAACCACCAGTAAAACATAAGTACATTATACAGAGCAACTCCTTGTCAGATGATGGGAAGGACTTGACAGCCCTAGTAAAAACTGATAAGAGATTAAAAAAAACTAATTGTGATTAGCTGCTCTGTTAAACAATAGAATACCATTATTTAAATATTTTGGGATTTTACTACATTTTCAAATATATTAATTTAAATTACAACACAGAATACAAAGTGCACAGTGCTCACTATATTTTTGATTACAAATATTTGCACTGTAAAAAAAGTTTCAATTCACCTCATACAAGTACAGTCATGCAATCTCTATCATGAAAGTTGAACTTACAAATGTAGAATTATGTACAAAAAAACCTGCATTCAAAAAATAAAACAAAGTCCACTCAGTCCTACTTCTTGGTCTGTCAATCACTCAGACATACCAGGTTGGTTACAGGAGATAATGCTGCCCGCTTCTTGTTTACCATGTCACCTGAAAGTGAGAACAGGCATTTGCATGGCACTGTTGTAGTTGATGTTGTAAGATACTTACGTGTGAGATGTGTTAAAGATTCATGTCCCTTCATGCTTCAACCACCATTCCAGTATACTTGCGTCCATGCTGAAGAAGGGTTCTGCTTGATAATGATCTAAAGCAGTGAGAACTGATGCATGTTCATTTTCATCATCCGAGTCAGATGCCACCAGCAGAAGGTTCATTTTCTTTTTTGGTGGTTTGGGTTCTATAGTTTCCGCATCAGAATGTTGCTCTTTTAAGACTTCTGAAAGCATGCTCCACACCTCATCCCTCTCAGATTTTGGAAGGCACTTCAGAGTCTTAAACCTTGGGTCAAGTGCTGTAGCTATTTTTAGAAATCTCACATCAGTACATTCTCTGAGTTTTGTCAAATCTGCTGTGAAAGTGTTCTTAAAACAAACATATGCTGGGTCACCATCCAAGACTGCTATAATATGAAATATATGGAGAATGCGGGTGAAACAGAGCAGGAGACATACAATTCTACCCCAAAGAGTACAATCACAAATGTAATTGATGCTTTCTTTTTTTTAAATTAGCATCAGCAGCATGGAAGCATGTCCTCTGGAATAGTGGCTGAAGCGTGAAAGGACATATGAATGTTTAGCATATCTGGTATGTAAATAGCTTGCAGCACCAGTTACAAAAGTGCCACGCAAACGCCTGTTCTCACTTTCAGGTGACATTGTAAATAAGAAGCAGGCAGCAGGATCTCTTGTCAATGTAAACAAACTTATTTGTCTTAGCAATTGGCTGAATGAGAAGTAGGACTGAGTGGACTTGTAGGCTCTAAAGTTTGAGATTTTGTTTTGTTTTTGAATGCAGTTATGTAACAAAAAATTTGCATTTGTAAGTTACACTTTCACAATAAAGCTATTGCATTTCAGTACTTGTATGAGATGAATTGAAAAATACTATTTTTTTTATCACTTTTACAGTGCATATACTTGTAATCAAAAACAATATAAAGTGAGCACTGTGAACTTTGTATTCTGTATTGTAATTGAAATCAATATTGAAAATGTAGAAAAACATCCAAAAATACTTAATTTCAATTGGTATTCTATTAACAGTGCAATTAATCACGATTAATTTTTTGAGTTAACCATGTGAGTTAACTCTGATTAATTGACAGCCCTAGGTTTTACTCTAAAGACTGAACTATTCAGAACAAGTCATCTGTTAACTCTATCTTCCTTGTGGTCAGAAATTCTAGTCTTTACTATTCCTTATCCAGTGAGGTTAAGTACTGCTTTCCTTAGCATTTTCTTTTAGTGTTTTAAGCTACATTTAAAACACAGGCAATTAAAAAATATTATGGTTGCAATAAGATGGAGAGTGTGCAAGCCATGCAAATGTGCCCCCATTATGCATTACAAACGTAAGAAAACTTCTGCTCTTTCAGTAGCAAAATTCTCATCTCTAGCACAACATGACAGAAGTCTAATTTCTGCCCTCCCAATACACAAATAATTCCTACAGTCTTTGATATAAGAAGTATCTGGGCATAGAACCATACGGTAAAATTGCCCTCTCAGATCTGAACTAGTCTTTAGAGGTGGTAATCTCACTTCGGCCTTAGCAACTAGACCTGTTTACAGAAAGAGCTATTGGTAAATATCTGCTATTAGCAGTAGTGCTTTCATGTTACAAAATATCAGGAAAGGCACTGAAAGGGGGGACTCCCCTCTACTGACATTCATGTATTATTAGTGTTGATTGGTTCAGGACCAAAAGTACAGAAGTGAGAATCAATTTTGTCACAAGTCTTGAGCTGATATTTTAAATACAGCCCCAGCTTTTGGAAACAAGTTATTATGGAAGAATCTCAGCTTTGATTTTTAAAAATGTAATTTTTAGCCCTCACGGATGCACAGAAAAAGCTTGAAAACATGAACCCTAAAGGCAAGCAAACCTCAGATTTTTTTTTAAAATAAGTATTGTTAGGCTAATCTTTTGGGTCCAACCCATGATTTTTAAACATTTGGTGATAGCAATAAGAAGAATATGTCCAGTATGGACTGAAAAATGGCTAATAAGATGTGCATCTGCTGGCCTAAAGATAGAGAAAGCTGAGAGTTCACAATATATCAGAGGACTGTAGAACACTGGGAGCTCATGAACATAGCTGGATTTGGCCCACTGCTTAATTTCATCTGGTCCACAGCTAGTCTCCGCACCACAGGACAGAAGCACTGAAGCTCAGTCCACCCCTCTGCAGGGCTGGAGCCACGAGCGCTGGTTTGCCAGGCTGTTAGAAGTCCTGCCGACTCCATGCAGCTCCCGGAAGTAGCCAGCACGTCCATGCAGCCCTGATAGGCCTTGCACCTAGGGGAAGCTCCACATGCTGCCCCTGCCTCCACAGCTTCCATTGGCCAGGAACTGTGGCCAATGAGAGATTCACGGGCAGCGCCTCTGAGTGGGGGCACCTCTGCCTAGGAGCTGGACATGGCAGCCACATCTGGGAGCAGCGCAGAGCCAGGGCAGGCAGGGAGCCTGCCTTAGCCCCACTGCACCACCAACTGGGAGCTGCCTGAGGTAAGTGCCACCCAGACAGAGCTTGCACCTCTAACCCCCTGCCCCAGGTCGGAATCCCCTTCTGCAATCTAACCTCCTAGACCCCGCATCCCCATCCCAACCCCCCTGTCCCCTCCCAAATCCAAACTCCCTCCTGGAGCCTATACCCCAAATCTCCTCCTGCACCCCAACCCCCTGCCCCAGCTCCAAGACCCCTCCTGCACTCCAAACCCTTCATCCTCAGTCCCACCTCCAGAGCTTGCACCACTACTCCCAGGGCTGTGTGTGGCCCATGACTGATTTTTTCTGTGGGTCAACGGCCCCTGATATAAAAAAGGTTCCCCACCCCTGTACTAAAGAAAAGAGGCCTCACTGTACACACAAGAGTCATACTGATTCAACTAACTAGGTTTAGAAACTGGGTAGTTAAAATTCTATGCAAATCTGATTGTGTGGACACTTCTAAATAGATTTTTAATTCGATATTATTCGAGAACATCCATACTAGGAGGGGTTACACTAATTTGACTACGTCAGTTCTAAACACATTTAAATTGGTACAACTTGTATTTAGATAAGGCCCAATGTTCAGAAGTTGCAGAGAGAGAACAGTAGAGGCAGATGCCTGTAGCTGCACAGGACCCCAATGAAGGAAATGGAACTCCACGCTGATTTCCAGCCACATATTCTCTTTGTAGGATTAGGTCCTTAGCAATCTAGATGACCTCTTAAAGTCACAGATTTTGAAATAAAAATGCTATAAAGCATAAAATGCAGCTTATTGTTAAAACAGCATTTACGCTATTATCTACTACACTCATCACTGAGTATTTTCGTTGTGTTTTTCAGGAATGGGTTCCAGACTCCTTGCAACTGTTACACCTTGCAGGGCCAGTTTGTTGGCTTATTAATCCCTCATTAAGGGCCACTAAACTCAAGACATCTTCCTCATTTCCATCTCTCTTTTCTAAATAGATCCCCTCTGTCATTATCCTAAAAGGTGACCCACAAGAAGAGGAAAAGTATTTGAGTGTGTGACCCTTTTCTTTTTCTTTACGTAATACACAAATGAGACCTGAAAGGTTTATTCTGAGGACGATTTGGGGAAGGAGAAGGGATGGTACACAGGATAAAGGTCTTCTCTACTGCAGAGGACACCAATGTTTGGAAAATAAGGACCATCACAAGATTAGAGTATGAAAGCTGAAGCAGTTGAGGATGCAAGGATTTTTTAAACCAGATTTTAAATCTATGATTTGTATTTGCATTCTTCAGCAAAGGCTCAGATAACTATCAATTTTAACTACAATGTTTAAGGAAGATTTAAGCTTTTTTAAAAAAAAAAAAAAAAACTAAAAAAAGTCAAGAACTAGTCAGGGCTAATCCATGATCTATTTGTTTTCATTCTTGGTTTTGTGGCCAAAGAGAAAAGCATTCTTTTCTACTTAGTTTTCCGTTAGGTTTGTATTTTCACTTCAGTAATGGAATGAAGTCATGTGCTATGGGTGCTCCTTTAAAACATTACTTTATTTCTGAACCAAAGTTCTTCAAAATACATAAAAGGCAGCAAGTCTGATGTTTTTAGTAGCATAAGCTGTTTGATTTAGCATGTGAGCATGTACACCCACTGAAAAATTTCAGAATGGAATTTTAAACCAGTCTTTTTAAATAGTTGGGTATTATTACTTACAACACAATTTTGTACTTATCCTCTTAAAATAATTAATTTGTAACCCAACATTGCTTGTAGAATAAAAATACTCCTCTTGAAAAAGTCTATTGAGACAGAAGTAGGAGAAGCCGTTTATGGAAACTACCACTGTTTCCAGTTACTGTCTCCTTGATTATCTTTTATTTCAATGTTGTTTGCTCACTAAAGCAATCAGTCTGTCTTGGTATTTTAAGTTTTTTGGATTCAGTAGAAAGATCAAGGAAGACATTTGACAGAGAATGTCATACACATCTTTTAAAATGTTCTGTGCCAGTACAGTACAAAAGAAAGGTCAACTAATTTATAATGCTTGGACTTTAATGTAGATTTTAAAGGTTATACTGCCCTCTGTGACCATATTGTCCCTCCCCCAAAGTTCTATGGCACTGCTGTGGAGGAAATCAGTCTTCTGTGTACCTGTGAGCCAGGAAACCGCCAGCACTACTTTCACCTTTGTCTGCCTATCCTCCCCTTTCCTATAGGAGGATCCAAGTTCAACTTCCTCTGAAAGTGCCAGCCTCCAACTGCCCCAGGTAACAAATATTAAGTTCAGATTGGCTTAAAACTTCAGCTTGCTGGCAGTTTGGGCTGGGAGAGGGGAAGAAAAGAACAACTGCAATACATATACCTAGACAGATAATATGGTAAGTAACATGGCTAGACTGGCACTAAAGTTTTAAGTTACAGAATATAGAAATGCTTCTTAGTCATACAGCATACTATGAACTTGTCTTTGCCAGATGGGACTCATCTGTGTCTCTAAAATAAATGACACTATCAGACTGCTACGAGATACCTGCCTCTATACAAGACAGTCATTTCTATGATGCAACATCCGCTTGTTAACACTGAACATTCGATCTCAGATATTAGTTTCTGCTAAATGTTTCTTCTCCCATTACAAGCAAATATGGGCATTAGGTCACATTCACACAAATCTCCCCTCTTCTCCCCCCCCCCCCCAACCTCCTCTCTCATAACATGCAGTACAATTAAAGTTATTTTTCAGTGTTTACAAAGCAGATTTAGAATACCAAATCACCAATGTTTAGACAGTGAATAAAAATTCAAATTGGACAGGCTGGACTTTGTCACAGACCTTTTGTGCCTTTCATAGCAAGGTGGGAGAAATATGCTGAAAGTAAATACAGCAGCTCAATAACCTTAGAAAGTTCAGTTTTTAAAAAAAAGTATATTATGTAGCTTCAGGATTGTCCCATATGTGTACTACGTCTAATTTACTATGCTTCAAGGGCAATTTTTCTAACAAGAAAGCTATCAGTTTTTATACAGTAACTCATGCCTTCTTAAATACCATTTTAGTACACAGTAGTATCTACCTACTTACATTTATCATTTAAGTAAGAGTTCCTGTACTGGCACCATCCTAGAACAGATCTAGGAGTCAATCTGAAATCCATGCAAAGCTAATTACGTACGTTTGGGGAATCTCAGTTAAATAATACTTCAAAGAATGAGGGTCAAGGAATTTTTCATTTTCCAGCTGAGGCATACGTCCCCTTTGCTATATAAATATAATGAAAGCTCTTTTGACAGTTAAAGGAGTCAAAGCAACATGATCCATGAATTTTAGCTACCATTCTATAGAAGGCTGCAAGAGACAACTATAAAAGAAACGCTGTTACAAGCTATATAATACCTTTACTAGGGCTCTGAATTAAACAGAAATTTTTTTTTTTTGCTTTCAAATGTTAGTCAGAGGCAGAATACTTGTCATCAGTGCAAGTTAGTGAGGTTTTACTTTATTGAATAAGTGGCAGGTAGGTAGGATTTGGTCCCCTAAACTCTTTTTACTCTCTCTAAAGCATTTTTTTTTTGAAAGAGATTGCACAATTAATGACAATGTTATTTTCTTACATAAAGAAATGAGAAGGAGAGAGAGATGGGAATATGGCAATGCAAAGTGTTGCCTAGAATATAGCCTCCTTTACAAGAGAATTTGTGGTTCTAGGGTGGCTAGTCCAGGGCCCCAATTCTCTATTACCCTACCCTCATGTAATTATTTACGTCCCAGCAGAGTGAGTAAAAAACGCCAACAAGTCAGAATGGTCGTTGTTACAGTTCACTGAGCAGAGACACAGATATTGTTGCCCGATCCAGCAAGGGCACCCACTTTTAGGCTTCTGGACTCCTAGCCATTGCTCTAAGGTGGAGACCCACCTCCCTCTCTCTCTTGACCATGGTATTTCCAGGCTGAACAGTTCCCTGCCTTCACTGTTATTCCCAGCAAAAGAGAGCCTGCCTAAACAGACCTTATTCACTACTCTTCTAACTAGCAATGACCTTGTTTCATCTCTGAGAAGTTACTACACAGTTCTTTCTAAGCAAGCATATTTTATTAAGGAAAAAGCACTACAGAGAAAACATTAAAAAACAATAAAGGAGCCTACACACATGCCAATAAGATTACCAGAGATCATACCCCCATCCATCTACACAAGGGCTCTGGTTGGTGTCAGTCCTTCCCTAAGGACTCAGGATCCTGTCCATTTACTGGATCAGAATGAATCCCCTGGGCCTGTTTAAAACCAGGCTATTTATCCAAAAATCCTTTTTGTTTGTTGGTCCCTGGAGAATCCAGATTGGGTCTTTGAACTGTCCTCCTGCAACAGGTGATCACCAGACGAAAGGTCTCACCTCTGAGCAAAGTTTCATCATCTTAAATTGTAGGTGTGGGGTTTCAGTCCCCTCTTGCCCAGTACTTCCTAGCAATTCCACTTCACATATATTGTCCCAAAAAATCAATTGTCTGCACTATATTGGTCAATGTAATCTTTTGAAGTTCACATTATCTCCCAGAGATTAAATTAATCCTTCTTCCTCCTAGCGAAGTTCCATACAAGCCCACAATAGTACACAAACATATGCATTTTCAATACAATGGGCCCAAAGCTATTAAACTTCATTCAGTAAGGTTTAACCCTTAATTCCATAGGGTTTGCCCAAGTTAAGAGTAAAACAGTGTCCTACAATAGTTTCCACTGTTGTAAGTAACTTCAAGGTGCACAAAAAGGGAGACCTCTGTCTGGAAATTCTAGAATTAGAAGAAGATAAAAATCCCAACAAAATCGAGTTGGTCAAACCACTTTTTCGGGGGCACAGGGGGCATAAAAGACTCATTCCTGTTCTTCAGCCAGCTATATTAGTAAGGCCAACTTGGCTCTTCAGCCCAAGATAAATAAATGGGCACTGTTTCAGTTTAATGGGACAGTGTCTGGGATGGAAACTCAAAACAGAGTCCTCTCCAGTCTATGTGGATATTAGAAAATTCCATACCAGTTTATAAACAAGAATGCAGGTTTTCACTGCTGTCCTTGGCCAAAACATCCTACCCCATTCCACTAACATGCAACAAAACCATGTGACCGTACAGCTGCTGCCCTCTATCCCAGAGGTGGCTGAATTTCAGTGGAGCTTTATGTAAATAGCTCAAGCGTTTGGGAACCTTTTGGCTGCAAAGTGTTAGATTACGTGCATAAACAGATATAACTAGGATATCTATGTGATAATTTTAATTGATCCTGCATCAACAGTCTCACATGCATACTGCCATGAAGCCCTTTTCCTAGGGCTTCCAATGTTGTTGACTTCTGAGCAGCTTCAAACAATTGCCCTTTAAAGAAAAGCCTGCTTCCCAGAGAAACCATTTCTCCTCCTCTCCCAAACATAACCTTCCAGCAACCTCTCCCACACTACATTTGTACCAACCTAACACTTTGAACAACAAACGTTCAGTCTGAGATAAGTGACAGGTTTAAGGTCCAATGTCTCAAATTTTCACAGCAAAAACACAAAAACACACAATGCTTATCTGCTTCAGGGTTGATGTAAGACCCAATATCATGTGAAGTACATTGAGATCCTGGGACAAAAGCACTAAATAAGAGTACTAATTACACACACGCAAATGTGTAAAGGTCATCAAGTAATATGAGTCTCAAAATCTGACCTACTTTTAAAATTATTGGGTTTTTTGTTGTGTAGTATGTACAAATGGAAGCATTGAGCTTTCCTCTTTACTAAAAAGTAGCACTCCCCCCCCCCCCCCTTTTTATTAAAGTTTCTAATAAGACAAGACGTTAAACCACCATTTCCCAAATGCAGCCACAGCAGTTTCCTGGGCAGTGTCAGGGGAAGCATCAACCCCTCCCCTTCTTCCCTGTTACTTCTGCATGCACCATCTCTGGAGACAAGTGGGACACACAACGCTTAAGGAGCAAGGTGAGGAGGTAAGGGGGGATGAGGAGAAAACCAGTGAGGACAGGTACAAATATAATTCTTATATTACTCATGAGTACGTTTAAACATTACATTGTTTTGATAGCTAAACTAATCTTGGACAGGATAGTAAAAAATCCATCTTAGGAGTGGGAAATAAAGTGCAATAGACATTGTTGCAAACAGCTTGTGAGCGTCAACATATACAAGAGTTTCGTTAGTTTTGGACTCAAGTCCAGTTACGCCAAGTTGATCCCAAGAATTGAAGGAGATGATAAATTCTTTTATGAAACATAAAGGCATGAGTCCATTGTCCTCCACAGTTAACGGTACATAATGAGGAATAGAGCTGGGTGGGTTTTGGGATGGAGGTATGGAAGAGGAAAAGTTTATCAAGGTTATTCTCTCAGGTGTTTAAAAATGAATTCCTCTGACCATACTCAGCCCTTTTTAGGGGTTGCCTTCCAGGAAAGGCAGAGAGACTAAATTTTAGTGGCATAAATGTATAGAGAGCCAATCTGAGAAATCTGTAGAAGCTAAATATGAAATCTAATTTCTGGTATTCACAAAACTTGTTTGCACTTGACTAAATCAGGAAACATACCCTGAGACTTATCTGACCAGTCATCGCCACACACAGTTTGGGAGCAGGGGGGAAGCATCCAGAGGTAATGGCCCCACATAAAACAGGAACCAAGCGCAAATAAGTCTGAGAAAGTTGCCATTAGCACACAGACATTCCACCAGTGGAAGGCAGGACTAGGTTTGTTAAGTCAGTCATTCATTACACAGGACTTTCTTTTTCTGATCAGAGTTGAGCATTTACTAAAAAATCCAAAATATATGCTGAGGGAAAAAAAAAAAGTAGACGAGTCACTAAAAAACCTCAATACAGCAAACAAAAAGTGACTGATGTTTGTATACAGAGCTTCAGCTGTACATCCTGAAAGAACCTTTCTGCATCTGTACAAAAAAATTACTACGTTAGAAAAGTCGAATACCTCCTCTTTTGCCAGTGCGTTCATATCAATCTCACAGTGCCCTTCACTGGCTTCCTCTCACCTTCCAATTCAAACTTCTCATGTTCCAGGTCCATTTCCTGCCAACAACTACACTCCCTCCCTATTGCCACCTACACGCTTTCTTCTGCTGCCCCTTACATTTGTGGCTTCCCCTCCCTCTATTTATTGAGAAGAGATTCACCAAACTACACTTCTGCAAACCCTTCCCTGGCAACTTCTGATGAACTTTGAGTTTAGACTTTCTTCTACTATTTTGTTTTTAAGATAAACAAATCTCAGGCAGAGTCTAGGTAAATACCATCAGAGCAGGATGGTACCTACTTATACTTGCTCAAATAATTTAGGATGTATAATCTAGGGAACTATTGTCTAGAGGAACTTGTACAGTATTTGGTTTGCTAGCAATTGACTGATAATTGCTTCCATCCTAAATGGCTTCCATCCCAGCCTCCAAACACACATGAATTGGGGACTTAAGGTTGTGCACTAAATAGCTTATTTAAAAGTGCGTCTACCTTCAGAACAGTTACACTTTGTACATATTACATGCTTATTGAAAAATCCACAATTTTAGTTTAATTGAGTTGGTATTATTTTGGAGCTGTCATACAGTACTGTTGATAGCAGTTTTGAATTCATCTTATAGCAGTTTCTGTAAGATAAGATGTGCATCACAAGATACAACAGAAATTCCCTCAAATGTAGCTGAAAGTTTTGGGATAGTGGGAAGGGAAAAAAGGCTATTAAATACAAGCCACTAGAGCAGTAGTATTGCCAGTGTCCTGATTTTAAGCAACGAATCTCTTTGTATAAAATGACAAGTGGAACAAAAAAGGTAATGCTCTCTAGACTAAAGGTTCTCAAACAGTGGTCTGCAAGCTCCATTCAGGTGGTTCCCAGATAGTTCCCTCTAAGGTGTGCACCTGGGCAGTCACACACAAGAGACTGAAGGGCCACCCACCTAATTAGTGGAGGCATGCCTGTGAAGCTCCACTAATTAGGTGCCTGGACCCTGGAGAAAATGCATGTGTACAGTGAGGTGGTGGCCTTGCGGGGAATACCGAGTAGGTGGGAGGGGGCAGTGGGGTGAGAAGCACGGGTGGGGGGAATTTGGGACGTGCAGGGCTGCGGCGGACAGAGAAAGAGGCGACTTTCCCCAGCTCCAAGGCTGTGGTTGACAGGGAGAGACCTGACCCTCCTTCCCAGCCCCAGCTCGGGGGCTGCTGCGCCGGGGGAGAGAGGGCACATCCATCACATTAGAAAGGTAAGACAACTGATATTAAAATCTGAGTTGTGTGCTTTTATTTGTAGAACCAAAAAATGTTAATTAAGGGTTTTTTTTTATATAGCGCTTTATGATAGTTAGCTAACAGTACAAACAACATTTGGAAAGATCATTAAGTGGTCCACCGAGACTCTCAGCAATTTTCAAGTGGTCCACAGGAAAAAAAAAATTGAGAACCATTGTTCTAAACTATGTAAATTTCTTTCATTGGTTGTGTTTTTAAGGACTTTGTTTAAATTACTGAATTAAAGCTTTTTAATCAATTTTTAAAAAATTTTAAGAGTGACCTATGAAAAGTAAGAGCAATCTGTCATCTCAAAGCCTCCCATCAATGATGGTATGAAATATGAATAGATACATCATATTTGTTTATATCAGATTATCACATCACTGTAAAGGAGTCAACACTTTATCTACTTTAAACAGAAAAACAACATACTAAGTTAGATTCTGTCTAACTTCCCTTTAGGAGTCACTAAATCTTCTGGCCAGAGTGCATTAGCCTTTTCTGATCTCTCACAATGCAGTTCCAGCTCTGAAGTGACAGCTTCAATTTCTATCCCACAATGCCCTATAAACGATAAAGATCCTATTTAATGATAGTAAAGAACAAGGGGCAGGGCTCGGAAGAGTCCAAACTAATCATCCCTAATTTAAAATTGGGAGACAGAGCAATGTGTTCTAATAAGGTAATCCCAGCATGAGTCTTCTATCTTCTTCCAGTAAACATGTGAGTTAGGTCTACTGAACAGCAGATTAAGTACTGATTATGGGTTCATGCTATATCAGTAGGTGCTGCCACAGATTCATGCCTATAAATCCTAGCCAATAGGTCACATGGCTCAGAAACCAACCAAAGGAGGTGCTGGCTGCCCTCACTCACACCTGTCAACATTTTGGTTCTTAACCATTCACTTAGTAGCCAGCAAAAGGGGAGGAACAATATCAACCTCTGTCAGGTATTGCTTCAGTGTCATGCTCAGTTCAGGTAGAATTAAGAACATGGTTGTAAGCAGCTTTTGTTGATTAGATGAAAGAACTTTTCTTCAGCCTACAGTACCTTTCAGCATAAATTCATCAGAGCCCATAAATTCAGGTTATTCCAACTGGATGATTTCATAAAGTTTGTTTTCCCAGTGCCACTTTGGCAATCTATGAGGGTTATAGGATAGTCTCTGCAATATGTTACACTTTCTACTGACACTATGATATTTCTGAATTAACTGTAAAAATGTCAATACCAAGATGCAAACTGGAGAAACAGCTGGAGGAGGGAGGAAGACAAATGGATACACTTAATAAAACTCTCAGTGGATATATTTGTGTGCGCATGTGCATTCCTGTTAAGCAGATTACAAACTGGGTAAACTGTTCATAATGCAACATGTTTTTTTCTAGGGGGGCAAAGGCAAAGTTTATAAAAGCCCCTTCATATGGACACTACTACCTCTCATTAATAGAAAGACATTCTTGCATAAAGAAAGGAGAGAGACTGTGCTATTTTTACTGAACATTGAATTGTCACTCTATTTTAAAACATTCTGTAGTCCATATACATGTTAACCTTAGACTGTAGTACAATTGTCATTGGCAACATAATTAAACAAATTCTTCATTATGATGGGTGGAACATTAATTGCTAGTCACTGGAATATAAATCCCTTTACCCTTTTTCCAAAGCAGAGATATAACTTACAAAAAAAAAAAAAAAAAAAAAAAAAGCGCAACCCTAAAGCCACAGAGCTCAGACTTGCTACAGCTGCACTGCATTTTAAAATAAATTGATGACAGGCCTCTATGGAAGATACACAGTGGAAGTAATGCACTAACTTTGTCCTTTATGGTTAGTGACTTTAAGGTTTCCCCTGACAGCGGACCATAGCACACAGCAAAAGCCTGATCTTAAGTCCATTGAACTCAATGAGCTTTTTGATCAGGCCTCTAGTCTTTTGAATAATTAATTGTTATATTTGGCATGTCCCCAACTAGCAACAGGTTTTTCAAGATATTTGTAGCAATGTTAGCAACAGCATTAAAAAAAAAGCGGACCAAGCTTGCACAGAAAAAGATTGAGCTATTTCTGCCTATAATTGGATAAAATCTAAAATCAGGCCTTTTAATAAAGTCCCATATAGTGCTTCCTGTGAGCTGTTACAGAAGAACACATATAATTTGTTTCTGTCCAGTCAAGGCTGAGATAAAAGGCCACAAGACTCTTCCTGTTATAGACACACAGTACCTATCCTAGAAGATAACAAAAGTTGCAACAATCTTGTTTTAATTGATAACTCTAAACGTTACATATGGGAGCATAATAAAATACCTCCCTATTAAGTTACTCAAGGGTTAGTATTTTTCTACCAACATATGAAGATTTTAGAACATAATACAAAATGCATTTGATTTAAAAAACTTCTTATGCTCTCTTTCTACTCTAAAAATCAAGTTACAGTTGTCCTGACACAACTGAGGTCTGATTTTCAGGTCCTGAGCATCTGCAGTTCCCACGAATTTAAATGCTCGGCACCTTTGAAAAAGCAAGGCCCTTGGCATTCTTGTCCTAGAAGTGACCTATTCATTAAGTGACTTATTAGTTTCAATATGCATGCTTAAAATTCACTGAATATCTTCACAGAGAATACAATATAATTTTTAATCAAGCTGTTGACCTTTACCTCCCATCTCCAGTCAAAGTCCATTACTAAACCCCTTTTCAAGTATAAATTCTGCTGGAACCAGCACGTTCTTTGGCGCATGCGTGCACAAACACAAACTCCTGTTTCTCCTCTTTTGGAATGATTACTTTTCAATAGCAAATGAATCTTTAAAAAACTCAAAACATTTAAGTCACTACAAAGTAGACCTAGCCTCAGACACTTGTCAGTCCACAGGCTATAAATTAGCTCTTTTATGAAGGAACACACACCCACCCACCCCATCTACCTTTAAGGCAACCTTGCAAAATTACGAAGATTTACCAACTCAAGTGCAAAGTCTGCTCCCTCATGTTAACCATAAATGAACAAAATTAATTATATTTTTGCCCACCAAAACAGTTACTTGCCCTTGGGGAGTAAAGTTTTGTGTAGTTGGATTAAGGTACAGTAATATTTTAAATATTAGTTTTAAATTAAAAAGGCTAAAATCAATATAAGTTTAAATTAAGAATGGAGGATAGGACTTCAGATTCATGATTCTGTTAACATTACAAATTGTGTCTTTCACTTGAACACATCCTGTCTCCCTCCTCCCCCCATTTGATTTTTAAATTGGATGGTTATATGCATGTGCCATCCCTAGAGGGATGCAGGGCCTGGGACAACATCTTCCCATTTCCCCCAGGCCCCACCCCATGCTTTCCCCTAAACCCGTGCCCTACCTCTTCCTGCTCTGCTCCGCCCTCTTCTGGCTTCTGTCCCCTCCCCCAAATGACACCAGGAACCAGAGCAGGGTGGGGCTGGGGTCCCTCCCGCTGGTGAGTGCCAGCCCAGGCCCAAACCCTGCTGCTGGCACCAGGGTCCTCACTAACTCCCCAGGCCAGCCTGGCCCCCTACACCCTAACCCCACTTCCCCCGGGCCAGCCTGGCCCCCTGCACCCTAACCCCACTTCCCCCGGGCCAGCCTGGCCCCCTGCACCCTAACCCCACTTCCCCCGGGCCAGCCTAGCACCACCTACATGATACACACACACAGTTATATGACTTCATCATGCTGCTATGCCCTATCAAAAAGATATGAAATGGGCACGGATCTCTCAAATTATGAGGTCTTAATTTCTATAATCCTTCTCAACACAGAAGGAAATAAGAGAAACAAGGCAAGCAAGGTAATATTTTCTTGAACCAACTTCTGTCAGCAAGACACCCAAGCTTCTGAGCAACAGAGCTCTTCTTCAGGTCCGCGAAATATACTCAGGGTGTTACAGCTAAATATAAGGTGGAACAGATTGTTCAGCATAAATAGTTAATACATATGTCAAGGGACCATTCAAGATGAAGGGGCCTATTAACACCCCTCCAGTCGTAGGGGGAAAGGAGGGAAGGGGAAGCCAGCTGGGGGGGGTGGGGGGTAGAAACCAGTGTCTCTGTCCAGTCCATTCTTTTTAGTGTCTAATGGTTATAATTTAAGATCCCAGGCTCATCTTTTGAAGGGGTTTTGCATATTTCCTCTGAGGATGAGGACTGAGACCAGATAGAGTAATCAGTTTCTGAAAAGTGTTAGAAGGAAACAGTCACCTAAAAAACAGTAAGTTACTAATCTAAAGTAAAACATAAAATGTACATTGAATACCACAAGATACAAGACATGAAATATAACACTCACCGGTTTGGGCATTTTCAGTTCTTGCAGTGGTTCTGTTGTTCCAGAAACAAATGCTCATGCAGAGGCTTGAACGTGTTTGTTCTTTTTCCAAGAGATCTGATAATAAGCGAGTAGGAGAAAAGTTCTAGTTTACTGAGAAGGGGGCAAAATAAAGAACTTTAAAACCTCTGCTGGGATTCTTAAGTAATCAGGGAGAGTAGCAAGGATGATTCATATATGACCAACAATTACCAAGGCACTCCACTGGTTTTATAAAAAAAACACTCACAAGTGACCTCGCCCAGTGGGAAAAAAAAACAGCAGCAACCAGAGAAGGTCATTCAGCCAGACACACCCATAAGACTAAATATAATTTCAACACCTTTCCTGATTCCTGTGCGGCAAAAGCTTAATAACTTGGGAAAGAAGGAGGAGGCGGCGGCGGCAGAACCTGGAAACTATTATCAGCCCTAGGTTTGCAACACAGCCCGCCCGGGCTGCTGCCAGCAAGCAGGTCGGAAGCATTCAATACAATTAAGATCCTTGCAAAGCAGGTGCTTTAGAGTCCTTGCGAGGAGCCGCTGAAGAGTCCTGCCCGGGGGGGACAGGCCAGCACCTGGCTCCCTTTGCCCTTAAACAACCACCAGGGAAAGAGGGGAGCCCAACAGCTCTTGAGGTCAAGCCGAAGGCGGACTCTAGCCTACAGTCCGCAGACGCTCGCCTGCCCGCTCCCCCTCTGCCGCGCGGCGCTGCGGGCAGCACCTGACCCCGGGAGCCCCACGCCCTAGAGAAGCGGGAAGGCGGCGGCGGCGGCTGCAGGAGGGAGCTCCCGGCGCGCTAAGCCTCGCAACACCTGTTGGCAGCGCCGCCCCGTCCTCCCGCGGCCGGACACAAGCGCGCAGGGGAGGGGGGGAAGCCAAGTGGCAGCTCGGGCTGCGGGGGGGGACAGGACTTACCCGGCTGTCCTCTGCGGCGGCTGGGCACACTGGCAGGCGGCCGTGGGGTGCGCTCAGGTCCCTGTGCGCGCCTCTGGCCCCGCCCCGCCGCTCCCACTGCAATATGGCCGAGCGGGGGCCCGCCTCCTGCCGGGGCTGTGCCCCAGCCTCCCTCCCGCTCTCCACCTGCCTCTGCGCGACCCAGTAGGGGCTGAGAAATTACCGCGGGGCATTTTAGTGTGCAGCGATGGACAAGCGTTAGCTCCGGGTTTAGGGAGCGAAGCAAACAACCTCTAATAACGAATAACACAGGTACCTGGGGATCTTACCCAGACGTGGGTTTGTTTGGTTTTAGCGCTGTTGGGATTTGGATAAAAATTCTTCTCCCCACTAGACCCTTCCTACCCCTCATTGTGCTCCCCACTGACTAATTTGAGGAAGCACTTTCACTGCAGCTAGCACTTTGGCATGTGCTTATAATTTTCTCCATTTTCTTCCTTATCATAGATCTGGAAGGGAGCTCAAGAGGTCATCTAGTCCAGTCCCCTGCACTCATGGCAGGACTAAGTATTCTCTAAACCATCCCTGACAGGTGTTTGTCCAACCTGCTCTTAAAAATCCCCAACGATGGAGATTCCACAGTGTCCAGAGGCAATTTAGTCCAGTTAGGAAGTTTTTCCAAACGTCCAACCTAAACTACCCTTGTTGCAATTTAAGCCCATTGCTTCTTATCCTATCTTCAGAGGTTAAGAAGAACAATTTTACTCCCTCCTCCTTGTAATAACCTTTTATGTACTTGAAAACTGTTATTATGTCCGCTCTCAGTCTTCTGTTCTCCAGACTAACCAAACCCAAGTTTTTCAATCTTCGCTCATAGGTCATGTTTTCTAGACCTTTAATGATTTATGTTGCTCTTCTCTGGACTTTCTCCAATCTGTCCACATTTTTCCTGAAATGTGGTGCCCAGAACTGGACACAATACTCCAGTTGAGGCCTAATCAGCGCGGAATAGAGAGGAAGAATTACTTCTCATGTCTTGCTTACGATACTCCTGGTAATACATACCAGAATGATGTTTGCATTTTTTGCATCAGTGTTACACTGTTCACTCATATTTAGCTTGTGATCCACTACAGCTCCCAGATCCCTTTCCGCAGTACTGCTTCCTAGGCAGTCATATCCCATTTTGTATGTGAGCAACTGATTGTTCCTTCCTAAGTGCGAGACAGTATCAAAAGCCTTAATAAATTCAAGATATACCACAGTATCAAAAGCCTTACTAAAGTCAAGATATACCACATCTACCACTTCCTCCTTACTCACAAGGTTTGTTATCCTGTCAAAAAAAGCTATCAGGTTGGTTTGACATGATTTGTTCTTGACAAATCCATGCTGACTGTTACTTATCACCTCATTATCTTCTAGATGTTTGCAAATTGATTTCTTAATTATTTTCTCCATTATCTTGCTGAGTACAGAAGTTAAGCTGGCTAGTCTGTAATTCCCCAGGTTGTCCTTCTTTCAGTTTTATAGATGGGCACTATATTTGTCCGTTTCCAGTCTTCTGGAATGTTTCCTGTCTTCCATGACTTTTCAAAGATAATTGCTAATGGCTCAGATATCTCCTCAGTCAGCTCCTTGAGTATTCTAGGATGCATTTCATCAGGCCCTGGTGATTTGAAAACATTTAACTTGTCTAAGTAATTTTTGACTTGTTCTTTCCCTGTTTTAGACTCTGATCCTACCTCATTTTCACTGGCATTCACTGTTAGACGTCCAATCACCTTTTGTGCTGAAAATTTTCATGCTTATTCTCAGCACAGAGAGGAGGATTTTATGGTTGTCTTTTTGGTAGTTTTCAAATTTTCATGGATGGGGCTGTTTTTGACTAATGAGAAACAAGATGTTTTTTGCACCTTAAGAAAACTTTCTGACACTTTTGATTTCTTTGTCTAGCTCATTAGTGTGTGTATTTGTGTGATATAGTCAGTGATGTAGTGCTAAATTTTACAGTGCATGAGGCCTGCAGAAGTGATACTAAGGTGGTAATTCTGTCACATGTGAGAGTCTCCAGTCCAAAATCTATCTTGTGTGTGACATCATCATAAGATAGAGCACCTATCAGGGCTGCCTAGAGGATTTAGGGGGCCTGGGTCAAAGCGGAGGAGCTGCAGCACTTGTACTTACCCGGCGGCCGTCTGGGTCTTCGGGGCGGGGGGCCCTTCAGTTGTTCCATGTCTTCAGCAGCACTGAAGGGCCCCTGCCACCGAAATGCCGCTGAAGACCTGGAGTGACTGAAAGGCCCCCCGCCGCTGAAATGCCACTGAAGACGCAGACCGCTGCAGGGCCAGGTCTCGCGGGGCCTGGGGCAAATTGCCCCACTTGCCCCCTCTTGGGTGGCCCTGGCACCTATACTAACTTTTTTACCACTTTATTTTATCTAATTGACAGTCTGTGCAGCAACAGTTATGAGACTTCAAACATTAGTAATAAATACATATATCACATCAACATAAACCATCTGTAACTCAGTATTTATGTGCCAGACTTTAAGTAGCAAGGCACATCTAAAGCACACATACGGTTAATCAGAAAGACCACTGGTGGGACATGTAAAATACTGGTTTTACAACATTAATATTCTGGGCAAACTTAAAATAAGGGCAAGATTCACTTGTGTGCTCCAGCTGCTGTTTGGACACTTCATAAACCCAATTTAACTGGCTGATCAGACCAAGTTGGCAGTGGGTCTCCACTAGGCTCCACTTATTCTGACAGCCCCTAGGCATCCCAGCAGCCCTGATGTACATCCTGCTCACTACAGCTCCCAATATCCCACACTTGCCCCCAATCCATCACCCCACAGCTTCCCAACACTCCCTCCGTAGTCCAACAAGAACTCACGGTCAACAACCTTCCTGGCCTCTCACCAATATCTCCCTGGCTTAGTGTTCCACTCCTGTGCCTGGCTAGGGTGCTCCTCCCAATCCCAGCCACAGTTTGCTCCCATTGTCTGCCATACTCACATAGCATGCACCAAAACTGAGTAATGAATGGCACCGTGACCTGGCATGCGGGGCTGCAGCACCTCTCAGGTTTGTCCCATGACACTTTCCCTCATCATGGAGGAGCGGCCAGGCCAAACCTGAGTAGTGCAGTGACCCTGTGCACCTGGTGAATTTCTGGAGCTCCTCTGTATCCTGGATTTCAGGTGCCAGAATGACATTCCAGACTGCTTTGGCAGCACTAGATCCCTGGATATATTGCAACAATTTATTCACTAAGAGTCTCCTTCTTCCATCCTGAGGTTCGACTAGTCCATGGGGCAGAGGAGAAAGCTCCATAACCCCGGCTGCAATGTTTCCATCTCTCTCAATTTTATTAGGCAAGGGGGGATGGGTCACTTGATTACCTGTTCTGTTCAGGCCCTCTGAAACACCTGGCATTGACCACTGTTGGAAGACAGGATACTGAGCTAGATGAACCTTTGGTCTGACCCACTATGGCTGTTCTTATGTTCTCTCTTAATCTTTGCTGCTTTTCTTAAAGCCCCAGCTGCTGGAGACATGATTATATGTAATACTTGGTTTGGCTGCAATAACTGGGTCTAATTTTTGTTGTCGGGTTTAGTGCGTGGGTGATGGTGGTGGTGGTCTGTGTTAAACAGGAGGTCAGACTACATGATCTGGTGGTCCCTTCTGGTCTTAAACTCTATGACCTGATAATCTCATCTTTTGTTTTTATTAAATGTTGCTAGGTCTCATGAGTACAGAGAAAAGCTTGAACACATGACCCAAGTGCATCCCAAAGGCTCAGAAACCAGAAAGCAAAATAAAAATAACCTATTTTTCTTATATCTCATGATTTTTTACACCAGTCTAATGAGTTTGGAGGTCTTTTTGATTTTTCAATATGAAGGGTGAGTGATACTGTGCATCTTCCGCTCCCTCCTCTTCTCATATGCAAATATGCTTCTGTCAATAAAGCAGCAGGCAGCTCCTTGAAAGCTCCTGTGCTTCCATCCCAGCTTGCACAGTATCTCCTCCATCAGAACAGTGTACAGAGCTGCAGGCAAACAACCTGTAGGCCCACACTTCTTTCATTTATTCCTGTGATGGCACTCAGCTGAGCTACAAGACAGAAGAGCCCCCACAGTCCAGCTGCTGCTGCCATCAGTGTGTGTGGGGGTGGTCCTCAGGTCAGCCTTACGCAGAGTGTGCTGTTTTCCATTTGGACAGAAAAGTATCGGTGAAACTTGATAGAAAAAAATGTAGCGCAATGGTACAGGGCCTGGGCATAAAGGGGTGCCTCCCTCACCACCAATCCATCACCAAGCCTCCACCAGGCAATGGTTGAAGTCCCTACACCAAAGAAAAGGAATCATCACCAGTTCAAGAATTGAAAAGGAAGGTGATAAATGACATGAGGGTGAAATACAAGGAGTGAAACAAGAGGTTAATAGTATTTCACATTTATATACCTTTCATGCTGATGCTGAAGGATCCCAAAACACTTTACACTACACACATGCATCACCACTGAAATGCAGCTATTGCCAGAGGAACTGAGAGTGGCCCCAACTGGCACACAGCAATGGAGGAGAGGAAACAGTTTAGTTAAGCCATGAAAACTGGCTTTTATGAAAAGGGTCATCGGGCCAAATGTCCATGGAAACCAGATAGGACCTTGGTTTTAAATCATCTGTGGGTGGGTGCTGGACAGATGTTGTTCCAATATCTTTTGTGGAATCTCCACTCTCTGGTTTCACAAAATGTTCAGGAATCACAAGAACAATTTCCACACGTCTAAGAATCAAGCATGTAAAGTGACATTCCTGGGACAAATTTCTGCCTGGATTTATGTCCTGTTTAGTGGGGTTGCATTGAGTGTGGCACAGACCGGAATTAGGCCCAATTTTGGGTAGACTCTGACAGAAGCTAGGAACAAATATTCCACATATGGCATATTTTAAAAACTCAATACCTGAAACTTTCACAGAAAATTCTAAGTGAACATTTTTGAGCTTCAAAAGCATTTTATTCTTTCCAGTATTTTCTATTTTCATGTACCCTTAGTGTGAACCTCTGGTTTCTGGTTGTGCTCAGGAGAAGAAATGCCAAACTCAGCCACTCTTTGTGGCACATCTGGACACAAGAGAAATAGGTATTTGTAGAAATTCCAGAAAAAGTCAGCATCTGTGAGATTTCTAACCAAGGCCTCAAGTCCTGCAAGGAGCTGTTGGCAGGTACAGAGCTTCACAGAGGAATGAAGCCCAATTTAGCAGACCCCAAAGGTTCAGATATGATGGATGAGGGTCAGGCATTGATTTGAATGTTTTGGTTAAATATCCAAACCTAAACCTCTGAATCTTTTCAGGTCCATCCATCACTACCTGCCACCTACTCATTCCACAAAGATAACCATAATGACAGGAAAAGCAATGTTGTCCCGTCCGTAGATGCTTGGGAGTGAGGCTCAGGAAACCAATAGTCAGAACATGAAACTGGGCCTCATTGAGGTCCCACTACTGCTCAGTAGGATTCTGTGAATATAAAGGTCTGCCCACACTGATCACTTGGCAGGACTGGAGCCTTTGTGACCTTGGGAAAGTCATTTAACATCTCTGCAGCTCAGTTTGTCTGTAAAAACAGAGTGACGATTAAGGACACAATTTAGTCATGGAGGTCACGGATTCCCTGACTTCTGAGGATGCAGCTGTCAGTGGCTGCAGCCCCCACACCCTGAGGCTGCAGCTGCGGCCATGGCAGTGGGGCTCGGGCTCTAGTTGTCATTCCCCCCACCGCCACCTGTTATCAGCTGTCATTCCCCCCAGTTATTTTTAGTAAAAGTCACAGACAGGTCACAGGCTCCAATTAAATTTTTTTTAATTGCCTGCGACCTGTTCGTGACTTTTGCTAAAAATAACTGTGACAAAATCTTAACCTTAATCATGAGTAAGATGCTATGATGGAGACTGGAGTACAGGGACACGCCTATGGAGATCCTCTGTTTGCTCTATGATAATGCAAGCGTGTTGAAAGTGGATGGCCACTGCTAAAGAAATTGGGCCAAATTCAGGCATTGTATAAGCGGGGCAATGCCTCTGAACATAGTAGAGTTGTGCCCTCTTACACCAGGTCTGTATTTGGTCCCTGGTATTTTGTAGAACCTACCGGGAACCGAACTTCTGTTGGACATAGGCTTGTCCAGTTCCCCTGAGATAAAGGGCTATTCATGTTTCATGCTGAACAGTGCACTTTATACATCCACAAATAAATCCTCAATTAGTTTTAAACTACACCGTTAAACAGTGAGAGCAAACTTAACACGTTTCATTATTTGGGCTGCATACAGTTCTGCATACACATAACTGCCTTATCTAATCAGCCACTGGTGCCTTCAAAGCGGCAGTTCAGAAACAAGGAGGCCACTAAACCAAATGTATTCTGTGAGGCCTCACTGAAAGAAAATGGTACTGTGCTGATTACTGCTCACCTGATGCTGTTAGGCATGAAGGTAATCTAAAGTAAATGGAGTTTTCAGTGCCTCCCAATGACACACCTAGTCTGAGGTGCTGTGAAGTAATTAGCTCTGACTCATGGCACAAAAAGTAATCATGAAGTTCTGCAATATGTTGCCTAGCAACTCCTTTAAAAACACTCTGTAAAGTAATTCTTATTATACTGCCTTTAAAAACAGAAGGTGAATTTCACTCTTGTACAGAGTACCAGCACGGGTCCAGGCACCGCTAAGTACAGTTTAAATCCTCAAAATAAGGCTTATAAATGTAACTAAATAAAAAGTACCTTTAAAAGATGGGGGCAGGAGGATATTCAAAAGAATCAGAGTGACCTTGACATGGTATTGGTTAACTAGGAAAGCCAGACATGCAGTGGTTGCCATTAAAAACTCAACATTTGCTCACAGTTGCCACACAGTGGTAGTTGAGACAGTGTCTTTTTTTCTATACTGTACTTAAAATAGGAATTGCAGGAATAGGAGCCACAGTGTCTCAGCAACTGTGGGGACAGATTCACTTCTTTAGCTTTGTTTACTTTCTAAAATACAAGTCTGTCGCATCTTATGCGGATTTAACATGAGCGATTTCAGCTTTACACAGTTGGCAAAAACAAAACCAAAAAAAAAACCCCAAAAGAGAAAAATAACAATTTTAATACTGTGACTGTAGTGTGGGCAATTCCACCCACCAATCAACTCAATGTAATTTTGACTATACACGGTTTTTGCTTTAGGTGCTGACTGCGGAACGGAATCCCCGTGTAAGATGAGACTCACCTGTATCACATTTTAACAAGGGCAATGTAACTCAAACAGAAACTGAAACAAAAGTTATGAGCTTGATGCATAAATTACTGGGTGAGGCCTGCATTATGCAGGTCAGATAAGAGGACCAAAATGGTCCCTTCTGCCCTTAAAATCTATAGCTTTAGAATATTTATAGTGCACAAATACTCATGCCAGTCCTATACACTAAGGATGGATAAACACATTTCATTTCATGTTGGCCCACAGAAACATGGGCTTAAAGTTAAGGGCACAAGTTATTGGATTGGAATTCCAGTTAGATGAAACTGTGGCAAGGTATGGAGAAAGAGAAGGAACAGGAACAAAATACATTTCTAATGAAATAATAAATACAATATAGAAGGCACTTATTTAGCTTTGGAGCATGGTTTCTATCCTGTATGCATACACAGTAAGTAGCTCAGGCACAGACTTCCATGGGAGCTGTGGGTGTTCACAGCTTCTGAAAACAACCCACTTTTTATGTGCCCAAATATAGATTTAGGTGCTTTACTATAGGACTCTTATTTCTCTCCAGAGACTAAGGCTACGTCCACACTACGGCATAATTTCGAATTAGCTAAAACCGGTTTTATTAAACAGATATTAAAACTTCGATTGTGCGTGTCCACACTAGGCACATTAATTCGACGGTGTGCGTCCATGGTCCGATGCTAGCGTCGATTTCTGGAGCGGTGCACTGTGGGTAGCTATTCCGTAGCTATCCCATAGTTCACCTGGTCTCCCCCGCCCCTTGGAATCCGGGTTGAGACCTAGTGCCTGATGGGGCAAAATCATTGTCGCTGCGTGGTTCTGGTACAGTTGCCCACCCATCCTTGTGAAAGCAGCAGGTGCCGATCAACCATTTTCGCGCCTTTTTCGCTGGGTGAAAACTGAGCAATTAAACGCCATAGAAACTGCAAGCAATGGACCTGCTGAAATCACGAACGCAACAGTGGATGTTGTAAACACCTCTGCGCTTGCTCTCGTGCTGTCTATGTGAACCATGAACTGCAAAGGCAGGCGAGGAAGGCAGGCTCAGCTACGGCATGCACGGTGACGAGAGCAGATGAGGGAACTGACACTGAGAATCTTCCCTAAACCGGGGCCCTCTGCATTTTGGAGCTACTCTGGTACTGTGGGCAGCTTCTACCCATATGATACGCCGATTTTATGGGGTGCGGGAACCAAGCACAGACTGGTGGGACGCGATAGTTTTGCAGGTGTGGGATGATTCGGCAGTGGCTGCAAAATCTTTCGCAATGGTGATGGCGATAAAAGCACTTCTTTGAACTGTGTGACTGCTTTTCCCCCTGCCCTGAATAGTCATACATACCAAGATGAAGAACCCCTCACCAGTGAAGAGATAGCGACTGGCAATAGCCTTTTTTCTGGAAACTGCAACTCCAGACAGCTAACCGGTCAGTCCGGGCGAATCAATTGGAGTGGGTCATCTACTGTGGCTCACACTGATGCCAAAGACGCCACAGACAACATTAAGTCGCTGCTTACAACCAAGGGTTGAGACTCTGGAACAAGACAAGTGCGAGGTCCACATAGTTAGATGCGGCTTTCGCCATATCCCAACCCCCGTAACTGTGGCGCGGCCATAGATGGAATCCCTAATCCCATCTGTGGCCCACTGGAGCACGCAGGCACCCAGTCGTAAACCGCAAGGGGTAGCTTTTCATCCAATGGGCTGCAAGCACTGGTGGATACAAGGGACATTTCACCCGAACATCCACCGCGCTGGGATGGCCAGGAAGGGTCATTGACACTCGTGTCTTCAAGCATTACCTTGTTGTTTAAAAACGGCTGCTGCAAAGGAGAGTTCCTTCCAGACCAGAACATAACAGTTGGGGATGTTGAAAGCCTGCGTATCCTGGGGGACCCACGCTACCCTCGCTGCTATGCTCATGAAGCCATACACAGCAGCCTGGACAGTGGTACAGGAGCTGTTTCACTACAGGCTGAGCAGTGCACGGATGGTGGTAAGAAAATGTGCATATTTTTGGCCGTTAAGCACTCTGAGGCTCGCTGGCACATTGTTTACTCCGCTCGACCCAGCCAAACCATCTCCCCTTTGTTTATTGCTGCTTTGCTGTGTGGTCCACAAATTCTGTGTGTGAGTACAGGGGGAGACATTTAATGGCAGGGTGGAGGCTGAGCAAATCGCCTGGCCGCTGAACTAACGCAGCGCAGACACCCGGCCGATTAGAAGAGCACACCAGGAGCGGTGCGCATCAGAGAATGCTTCGAAATACGAGTTTCCATCACCGGCCAGGATACGGTGTGACTGCTTTGTGTTGCTTTCCCCCCCTTCAAGATCCTCCACCACCCACCTTCATAAATTGACTCCTTATCCCCCTGTAAGACACACCTCACCCGCCTTGATTACAGCTTCTTAGGAAATAAAGGTCACTAACTCATTAAAAATCATGTATTTCTTTTATAAGATATTCCTGCTGTAAGCAACCCCCTCCCCCTATTGCATGTATCTTGTAAACAGTAATTGATAAAGAGGCAGAGAATGTATCAATCAAAGGTGTACCAGTGGTGTGTGGGAAGGAGGATGAGGAAGGAAGGAAAAGGCTATAAGCTAGCTCCATTTCAATGTATTGAAGCCTTTTGGTTGGACTGTCCACGGGGTGAGTGGGCGGTGCGAAAGACCTCCCGGTCACTCAGGCAGCATAGTGTCTGTGCTTAGGAACCACGCGTGCTCACTAGGGTGTAGATGGAGTGAGTATGGATGGGGTGCGACAGGTGGTTACATCAGGGGCTGCAGTGCAGTCTGTGACCCCTGCTCCTTCTGAAAGATCCACGAGTACGGTCAGACGGATATCAGATTTGATCACGCAGCACCCAGCGTGCAAAAAAAAACAAATAAAAAAACAGCCACGCTGATCTTCTCCTGCCTCACCTCTATCTCCTCCCTACAGTCTGATTTCTGGCGCCACTTCTCTTCTCGACGTCTCTGTCCTCACGTTCCTGGCACTCGTTCCTGTTAACTTGCTACATGCCTTGCCACTCATTCTGAATGAGCTTCTGTCTTGGGGTTACTTCCATGTATTTCAGAGAACATTTCATCTCTGCGTCCTCTTCTCCTCCGCCTTAATCTGAGATAGCCTCAGGATGGAGTATGGGACGGGCTGGGAAAACTGTGCAGCTGCCGATGGGGAGAAAACAGGGAGAGAAGTATGTAAAAAATACATTTACAAGAACAATGGTAAAAATGTTTACTATTCACCTTTACATAGCACCTTAATAGCAACAACGTGATTTACTACACAAAAAGGTCGCATTTTGCAACTTTAATATTTGAAGTGCTGTGGCTCTGGTGTTGCAGATCTCACAGCGCAGTCTGGGGCATCATACTTCAGCTTTCATGCGGCCATGGTAAGGCTTTATCTTTTATTCTCCAGCCTTCATTATACACAGTGCCCTATATTGACTTTCCATTAACAGCAGGCAGCAGACGCCAACCCCTCCTCTCCCCTATGTAAGGATTTTCTCTATCTTCCTCCCCCCACCGCATGGCTGCTATCCGGTGCTAAACACCACCTCCTTCCCCGCCCCCACCGCGTGGCTGGTAGCTGTAAGATTCCTGCTCGCCAAGCTTCAGCGCCATCGTCCTCCCCTCCCCAGCTTTTGCTACGACAGGAAGGATTTGATGTAAGCAACGAGCTCCAGTAGGATAACATGCAATCTGTCCATAAATCTCTGAATTTTCAAACAGGTCAACAAGAGATGAATAACTACTGAGAAGTCAAGCGCAGGATTGAAGAACGAATTGTTTTGGAATTGTCAGAATCACCGGACCATATCGCGCTGCTTTGTCACGCTAATTGATACCATTACTTGCTACATCAGTGGCGAGGCAGAGGTGTCCATCATGGGACGAATAAAGCTGCTTGCCCCAAACCTTCTGCATAAGGCGTTTCGCAGTACCCTCCAGGAGCGATGCATGGAGGATTTCTTGGAGGATTATGCAGCATTACTCCTCTCGTTGGGGAGGAGTACAGAAATCGATTTAAAGAGCCCTTTAAATCGATTTAAAGAGCACTGTAGTGTGGATGGGTACAGCGTTAAATCGATTTAACACTGTTAAAATCGATTTAACGGCGTAGTGTGGACCAGGCCTAAGCCACAATGTTATAGTATCCATCCCCATACAGCCACAGTTTCACCAAAAACTCACAAGCACTTCACAAAAGCAATTTTGGAGCAATCGGTAATAGGTAATTGATTACTTTTCAGTAGCTGAAGTCGACGTATCTTAGATTGAGTTACCTCCCGTCCTCAAGGTGCAGGATCAACAGCCGCGGCTCCCCCGTCAACTCCGCTTCCGTCTCTTGCCCTGGTGGAGTTCCGGAGTTGACAGGGAGTGCGTTCAGGGATCAATTTATCATGTCTAGATGAGATGCAATAAATCGATCCCCGATAGATCGATCACGGCGGGTAGTGTGGACGTACCCTCTGGTGCAAAACTAGTAAGTGACATTACTGTCAAGCCTTATATGTGTTTAACATGTAACATTCATACTGTTGAGGTAATAAATTACTGCTTCATACCAATATGGAAACTGAAAGCTTATGAGCCTGACTCTGCCACCCTTATTTATGTCCAGAAGTATCTGACTCACTGAGTTTTCCTGTTTAAACAACATGAGAATGGGTGGAAAAATCAGGCCCTATATTCTTTGAGAAACACACTGAAGGTGACACGGATGCCCACACAGGCGGCATGCTAGTGGGTTGAGTGAACATAAGCAATGAGTATGGGGCATTTTTTATTTTGGTTTGAGGGCAGGCTGATCTGGTATTGGTGGAGGTAAGTCCACTGCTACCCTAAAAGTAAAGTCAAATGCCCATTAAAGTTGTTTTGCTGCTTCAATAAAAAAAGTAATTTTCTTTAAAAATACCATTTCCTTTTATTCTTATTTTCATAGGTAATGATGCTTGGGTTTCCAGAATGTTGTCTATTAAAACATAAGATCCTTCCCATTGTTTGTATAAGGATTGTACTTAATACTGTGAATTATATCTTGGTAACCTTCATGCTTCACATACTATCATATCATACAAAATGTAACCAAAACAAACTATATAGAAATAGGTTTCAGAGTGGCAGCTGTGTTAGTCTGTATCAGCAAAAACAACGAGGAGTCCTTCTGGCCCCTTAGAGACTAACAAATTTATTTGGGCATAAGCTTTCATGATGCATCTGATGAAGTGGGTTCCAGCGCACCAAAGCTTATGCCCAAATAAATAAAAAAAATTAATAAGGTGCCACAAGGACTCCTCGTTTTTATATAGAAATAATGATCAATAGCACAAGAAATGATACTTTGCTTTTGTGGACTTTTTTCAAAGAAGTGAAATTACTTAATTCAGGTGGCAATGGGCAAAATGTACAAACTGGTCTATCGGTAAAGGAAATAATTTATTGCCTCCTTCATTACTCCATTGTGTAAACACTCAAGTTACATTAAGTACTGGATTTTGGTGGGAACAGCAACAAGCTGAGATGAACAAACATGACACAATGTAAAACAAGACCTTTTGGTCCACATCCTGTTCTCATTGATCAGTAAGGTATTTAATTACCTAACTTTAAGAACAGGAGTAGTCCTGTTGGCTTCAGTAGGTTCTCGTAACTCACTAGAGTTTAAGAGTCCTATGGAATTCAATTAATTCATATGTTTCACATAGACCGTGCTTAAGTATCCTACTGAACTGGAGCTTGAATAAGATATGGGTCCTGTGGAAATAATAGTATGTGCTCATGAATCTATGCACACATTCAGGTGGGCACAATTGACATGAAACCTTAACATTGGCATTTCTGACCTTTGAGTGCTTAACTTTCATCCTGAACATTCTTTAAAGTAATTTTTTGTATGGAATGAAACCATAGTCAGTAGAAGCAATTACGTTATACACTTTGTGCATTTTTTCTGGAGGGCCAGTGAGACTGCAAACATTTACTAAATAGCATCCTGCACTGCACATCAATACTATTTTTTCTCTACCTTGTAATACAAAATAACTTCTAATTGCATATGATTTCCCTCAACACTTGGAACTTATGTTTTCATAACCAAAACTTACGATTATCCTAAGCAACAAGATTGCTTTGCAAACACAGCCTCAACCTCTCCAGGTGTATCAACTGCCTGGCAGGAAATCTCGCTGCTTCTACCTCTGTTTGTGGCAAATTCATTTCACATAAGCCCCCCGATCATTGTTCTAGAAAATTCAAACATCCAGGGCCTTCTGAATGTAAAGGTGGAATCTCTCACTGCCTGTATTAATCTTCCTGTACCTTACCAGCTGCTCATTTATACAGCTTTTGAAACCTCATTTTATGACATGTTGATTATGAAGTGGTGTGTTTACAGTCATGTCCCAACAATAGCACACTCCAAGCCCATGGCAACTAGACCTGGGTTATTCTTAGTAACTATGCTATTCTTTAACAACTGCATTCTTTCCTAGTCCACAGTTCACCTTTCCTCATCCTTGTAGTTCCACAGTCAAATTCTGCTCTGATGTACATCCTGTGCAACACTCTGACATCAAGGAATGTTGCAAGGGGAGTGTGCCCAGTTTTTTTCAAAAACACTGCACATATTTATTTTTTCATGAGGGGTCAGCCTTTCAGCTGGTGTAAACTGGCATAGCTGCATTGACTTCAATGCTGATACACAACAGCTGAAGATTTGGCCCGATGTCATCTGGCTTTGAAAATTATTAAATTATAATTGCATTCTAGTTGAAATTGTTTGTATCCCATACAGTTGAGATTATGGCATATAAGAGACAGAAAATCACACAAATCACCATTACCGTTATCACTGATGCTAGCTATATGCATATTTGCCCCAGTATAGGTCCTGATCCAACTCCCACTGAAGTGAATGGAAAGACTGTCTCTGACTTCACTATGAGGTGGATCTGACTGAGAGTCAGGGACAATTTTCTGGTTACAGGTAAAAGTGAATAGTGGGGGATAAGCAAGTTCATATAATTAAATTTCTTGCCTCTAAATTCAAACACCTATGAGATTTTAGTTGACAATTGGAATTGTAACGTGTTAATCAGGATTAGAGGCCCCATTTCTTTTACTATTACAGTACAATCCCAATTTTCTGAATTTCTGCTAACTGAAACTTCTTGTAAGTACTCCAGAGTTTTAATGGAAGCTTCAGTGTTGCATGGCCCCTGTATATCACAGGTCTGAAGCTCTGCTCTTGTAGATCATGGTCCTCTTCAGCATCACTCTTAGCTACTTAGGAGCAATGCTGGCTTGACGCTTCCTAGAGAGCAGACCAGAAATCAGGAAATCCCAAATATCCAACCATCTGAAAACGTATTAAGATTATTGTCAAATTGGATTTCACTGTTATTTTTGTTTGGATAGAGTTCGCAAAAGATGCAGGATATGAGACACATGGTTAAACTACATATCAATGAACTGTGCTTTCACCTAAACCCCAGACCTCTGAAGAGCACTGAGAGGTACATCCTGTTACAAAGATCCACTTTGATGCATTGCTGGCCTGTTTAAAGACTATTGAAGTTAATGGAAAGGCTCTCATTGGCTTGAATGGGCTTCTGATCAGGCTCTGAATGAGAGAGAATTAATATATTTGCTATGGATTATATGGAAATTAAAATCAACAGACCTCATGAAGAAAACTTCCCTTTAACACATTAAATGGTTGTTGCTGGAAAATATATTTTTCTGTATTTTCTTCAGTACAGCTTCTAATGTAGAGTAAATAAGTTTAATTCATGATACATCTCTAAATTGGATTATGAGAGAATTATAGCCAGAACAGATGTCTGAGGATCAGTAAGATATAGCAGTTCAACAACCGGAATACATATTTAATTTATGGTAATACAGTAATATTGTGTATAATGTATAAATCTGTATATAATTTAACACAAATAGCTACTGAAATCCAATGGCAGAGATAGGGCAAAAAGTAGATCACTCTAGGCTCATACATTGTGTTGTGATTCCATTGACTTCAAAGGCATTTAAACCAGAGATGAATTTGGCCTTGTTTTAGTAATTTGCCTGAATCCAGCTAATGAATATTTCACCAAGTCCACTAGTAAGCCGAACATAAGAAATCCTCTACCCTCTCAAATGTATATTAACATGTGATATCACTAGTACCCCGCAGAAAATATCTATGGCTTTTTTGGCTGTGTGAGGTCCTGAAGGATGCAGATCCCGGTTGCATAGGCAAAAGCTTCAATGCTCTACAAGATGAAGAACTCATACACATGCTCTTGCTTACAATATGTCTACCTGCAATCAGGACAGCACATATAGGTACACCAGAGCTAGCAGTTCTAACTAGCTCACTAAAAACAGCAGTTTAACCACAGTAGCGTGGGCTAGCTGCTTGAGTATGTACCGAGAGTCTTGAACAGGATTGTACTCAGCTGGCTAGCCCATGCCACTGAAACTGCATTGTTATTTTTAGTGAGCTAGTTCAGTCAAAGCTAGCTCAGCTCTCCCTATACATCAGGGGTCGGCAACCTTTCAGAAGTGCTATGCCGAGATAGTTGTAAAGGAAGTAAGGTTTTTAAAAATGTTTAAGAAGCTTAATTTAAAATTAAATTAAAATGCAACGCCCCCCTGACCGGTGGCCAGGAGCCGGGTAGTGTGAGTGCCACTGAAAGTCAGTTCGCGTGCCGAAGGCGGCACGCCTACCATATGTTGCCTATGCCTGCTATACATGCTACATGTGGGCCTCCTGATTGGAGTGGAGACACACTGTTCTGAGCTGGGTTAAGTCTTGTTATGGATTGAGTTAAAACCTCATTGAAACAGATGGGTGTGTAAGTACCCATAATTTAAAGTTGCTGTGAGAGATAGTTAAAGTAGCCACACCTAAAACATGGCGTAATGGACTCTGACCAGAAACTAGTGGATGGAGATTTCCACTGACTATTGTTCTGACTAGGGATGTGTGAGTGTGTGTGCATGTGCATGGCTTGGTCTACACTTAAAAATTATTTTGGCAGAGCTATGTAGGACAGGGCATATGAAAAATTCCCAGTGATGATGCAGTTATGTCAATGGAATAGGGCTTCCAGTGACATAGCTAATGTTCTTCGGGAAGTTGGAATTCCTACACAGACAGAAAAAGTCCTTCAGTCAGTACAGGCTGCATATACCCTAGAGAGCTATGCTGGCATAGCTATGGCACCACAACTGTGCCAGCATAGGCTCTAGTCTATAATATAGACATAGCCTTAGATTGTGGAAAAACAAGTTCGTGCACATACAGAAAACTGAGAGAGAATTTGAGACAGACAGAAGGTCAGACTGAATAAGGGTGTATGACCCTAGGAGAAGCTAGAGGGAGAGGCCTTTTAGAGCTGGTGCTGGGTAAAGAAGCTTGTGGCTATAAACCAAAAAGGTGTCTCCTGTTTTTGGTTCCTCCTGCATTCAGTGAAGCAAGACTCAGTACATTCCCTGTAAATAAACATGATTGCATCAGAGAAAATATCAGACTCCAATATCAATTTCTACTCCCACTTGGAACAACCTACAAGGCCGTGAACTTTGACTAGTGCTCATATCAAGAAGGGGTAAAAATACCATAGTCCACAATCCTGGGTTACCTGTCCCCCACTGCAGCTGGTCAGTAAAGGGAAGTTACACCAAATCTCAGCTGGAGTATCCTTTACTTGGCTGTCAGGGCAATTTTCTCTGATTTAAATGGCTGCAGAAAATATTAGGAATTCCACACTGCCCCTCCTCCAAGGTAGAGTTCTGACTCCACCTGGCCTGCCATGTTATTGAGCATTACATCTGGGAACACCACTGATCGTGATTCTCACTGATATTAAAGGAAGGAAATAACTCTCCTGGGGGTCCTTATAATGGTCTTGTCATCCAGGGAAGAGCCCAAATACCTGGGACTGTAGCCCTGATAAATGATGGCCCAACTAACTGATATTTTGTCAACTGAAGAAGAATCCATTCCTTCATTAGACCATAGAGGACTCTGGTCCAGATTCCCCTCTCACAGCACATTCATGTAACTGCATTAACTTTATTGGCATTACCCTGATTTAATCTATATAAGTGAGATCAGGAGATAGTCCATTTTGAGCATGCTCAGTGGAGTCTTCTGACACTATTCTTAAGGGCATACTGGTACAGCAAACGGACCAGCCAGAGAGAGAGGTCTCCTCTCTAAATAGGGTGACCAGATGAGAGGGACGTCTGCTTACCCTACCTTTAAAGGAGGAGTTGCAGCAGCTGAAGACCCTGTTCCTCGCTGGAGTTGCAAATAGTTTCTGCAACTACAGAGCATAAAAATGCCACAAAGTTTTTATGGACCAGCAGCCATTAGGGTTACTTTTGGATGAATTAGAGTGCTGACAGAGCCATCCCTAGGGTACGGCAAATTGGGGTGACCACTCCGGGTCCCATGCTTTGGGGGTCCCTGCGGGCTGGCACGATTGGCCAGCACAGTCAATCCCAGAAGTGACAGGTCAGTCCCAGAAGTGATGCATTCGTCACTTCTGCCCCGGGCACCCTCCCCCCCAGCCCTACGTGCTTATATATTTGTCCTACTGTCATTTTAAAATGGCCTAAGTTCTATGCCAACAAATCTTAAATGATTTGATTATACTTCTGTAGACTCATGACTAGTGAAAATTCTCCTATTGCGTGGCCAAATTCAGCAAAGCGGTGCAGGCATCTGTAGCCTACACCCTCCTGCCCATTGCTCTCAACATGGAGATGCACCGGCTCTCCTCCATAGGGGTGATAGAGCCTGTGTCAGGGCTCTGCTAAGTTGTGTGTGGAACAGTTCCACAGGAGCTATGCTGGCAGGACCCTTTGTGATGAGCTGCTGCATCAGTGGACTTTTTGGCCATTCTGGCCAGGTGCCCTTTTTTGGCTGCCGCAGCCCTCTTTCAGAGCCAAGTTGATCCCTTATGTCTCTATCCCTAAAAGTGAAATTGTGGCTGATTTATGTTGCTGTAACCTGTCCCTGCCTTCCACTCCTCCTCACGCACTTCCTGCTACTGGGGGTCTTCCACCACCCTTTATTGGTGTAAACCAGTGGTGAATCTGGCACTTTGTTGTTACAAAGAACATGTTGCCGTATGACTGACTTTGCCCTTTCTATGGGAACAAACAGATTCTCCCTGCTTAAACTAAATTTCTAAGGATATTTCCATCAAATCTATGTTTGTAGCAGAGATTGTAACAAAACCTTGACCAGTACTACTGTAACAAGTGCTGTTTGGAAATCTGTTTATAGTCCAGACAAAAACGTCCAATCTTTGCCAACACGGATTCACCTCCACCAGTTTTAGCAGCATTAGGAACCCTAGTTTAGAGGGAGTCATTCATTGGTTGTTGCTACAATTTTGAGAAACATGCTAATTAGACTTGCCTTTTGCAGGATTAGATGACAGGAGGTGATATCCTGGCCCCACTGAAGTCAATGGCAAAATGCTAATTAACTTCAATAGTCAGTCTTTTTCTTATGGTATTAAGAATACTGGTAAGCAGCTGGTGGACTATGGCTCCCAATATTACTCTTTCCAGGGAGGCTGAAATAGTAGTAGGAATTTTTTCAAAGAATGTTCTTAGTGTAGACAAGCCACTCTGTACCTATTGTCCATTCAAGTCTTTATATAGTCCCCATCCCCGAACTCAAGCACCTCCCCATGTCTACGTATCCACCACACTTCTCCCTCTGCAGCTGTATATGTGCACTTGGCTTCTGTAGTAAAGCTAATTTCCTCTTGGCAGGGAATAAAGGCTCCTCTTCCTACCTCTCTCTGTGGTGTTGTTCCTGAGCCTCTAGTCCCACCCTTTGTTAGTTACACTGCTATTGTGAGAGATACAGCATTAGGGAGCCGGGCCAGGGCTGCTCTCCCAGCCAGGGAGCTGCTGCTGGAGCTGCACTGGATCGGGTACCTCCTCACTTCCCCCCATAGCCCCGATTCTTCGGCAGCCTGGGGAAGCAGCTGGCTTCCTTACGAACTCGGCGCCCAAACCGGTGCCTTTCCTCCGCGCGCGTACCGCTCCCAGGACACCGCCTGTCCCCGGCGCGTTTCGCTCTCCTGGGGAGGGAGGGAGGGGCAGAGGAGTGGAACTTTGCCCTGGGTGCGATTGTGCCGTCACCAAGGCGGACGGCCAATGAGCGAACGCGATTAAAATAGCGCTTTATAAATACCAGCGCTTTGCTCAGCGCTCGCAGTGAGCTGGCGGCGATGTGCGTCAGAGGTTAGGTCAGTCGGTCTCCCTACCTGGTGGGGGTAGGGTGACCTACTGCTCTTTCTCCTGAAGCTCCCCTGGGCTTGCTTTGTATTCACTGGGAACGCAAGCCTTTAAAATAAGTCATAGCCTGAAGCCGGATATCATGGCTGATACTGTAAACTATGGCCATAATATTGTGTTACTGTGTGAGGAACCCAGACGCAATCACCAGTGGCTAATTATAGCCACATTCCTCATCCACCCAGTGCTAGTGCTTTTCTCATGGGCAGGATGACTTATTCCAGCTAATTGTAGTTTTTTCCCTTTTAAAGAGCTTGGTTTTTAAAAAATCCTCTTAAGGGTAGCCAGTGCCATATCTTGAAGTAAACGTCTATGCCTGGCAATATTTTACTATGTGAAACCTAAGTCCATAAACATATTAGACTAGGGATGTAAATATCCATTAAAAAAGTTAACCAGTTAAATGATTAAAATTATACAGTTTAACCAGTTAACCATTAACTGAGGTAGCTCCAGTGGGCCTGATACAGCAGGGGTTTGGGTCCTGAGAGCACAGCTGGGGTTGAGGCCACTGCAGCTGGGGTTGGGGTCCGGCTGGTCTGGTGTGGCTGGTGTTGGGTCCCTCTGGCTGGTTGGCCCGAGGTGCCCGGCTGGCACTCAGGTCCCTCCTGCTGGCCTGTCGTGGCCGGGGCTGGGGTCCTTCCAGTCCATGTGGGGCCGCCGGGGTTGTCGTAGCTTCCTACTCAGATTTGAACCTTAGCGTTCATAAACTGAGAAGCTAGCATGAACCCTCTAAGCTTACTTACCAGCTTAGATCTGATATCGCTGCCACCAGCCAGGAATTTCCAGGGCCTGACTCCCTCTCTGGTCTCCCAAAACCTTCTCTGGGGGACCCCAAGACTCAGAAGCCCTGAGTCTTACCACAAAGGGAAATAACCCCCCTCCCCTTGTCTTCTCTTTACTTCCT
>NC_133771.1:125161178-125176411 GCF_003597395.2 Chelonoidis abingdonii
CAGACCCAAACATTCCCTCCCTGAGCTTTGAAAAATCCGGTTTCCTGATTGGTCCTCTGGTCAGGTGTTTGGTTCCCTTTGTTAACCCTTTACAGGTGAAAGAAACATTAACCCTTAGCTATCTGTTTATGACAGGGGTTAATAGTTAAGGTTGGTTAACTGTAATGCTCACCAGTTAACTGGTTAACTTTTTACATCCCTATATTAGACTGTCTATTAATAGTGAAAGAAATGTAGTGATAAGGCTTATTGTATTATTTTATTCCTCTTCTATTTGCCCATTAATTTTAATTCTGATGGCATCAAAAAGTGGTTTCATTTGGATTAATTAAAAAGCCCCTATCCTGCTAGGAGCTCTGAGTGGGTGCACCTCTGTACCCAGGCAGAACTCATTGCAGAAGTAGGATCATATTGCTCAATCTTCCCGTCCTAAATGTTCAATACATCGACTATTTGTACCAATTTGTTAGCTATCTGGCTATTTAAATCAGCTCTCTTTATGGGTGGAAATACCCATAATCCCTCACCCAAAAGGATCTGAATCTTTTCTCTGATCAGTCTCCACCTATCCAGTGAAATTGCATGTATTCTTATCACTCTTGGTACTAAGGTGGCTACACCACTATAGTATCAGATCCGATACTGTCTAGCCAATCTTTATTTTAAAGGACATTCCTCATGAAGTCAGAAAGAATGCACTTTGTTCCTTGTTTCAGAAATAACCATGCAAAGGATGGTATACTGTGATCCAATGATTTTATACACCGAACATAACATTGTTGGGTGTTTGCTTTAAATATAACCTTTATCCTATATTTTTCACACTGTTACTATATATTTAGTGAATGGTAGGTGATTGCTCTACATCTATCATAATTTAGTTCAGAAATTCCTTTCACGTTCTTTAACCACTCATAAATAGCAATCCCTGCAATCAAATGGTCATGTGATATAACTACACATTGTCTCATAGTTTCCTTGTGCTCCACCTTATCAGTCTGTAACCACCTATTGTCTCTTGTCTTATATTTAAATTATAAGCTCTTTGGGGGATGGACTGTCTTTTTGTTCTGTGTTTGTACAACACCTAACACAGTCAGGTTCTGGGCCATGACTGGAGCTTCTAGGCACTACCCCAACGTGGGGTGCTGGAACAATTTGTACAGTGGGGGTGCTGAGAGCCATTGAACCAAACTGTAAACCCTGTATATGATGGAAACCACTTCAAGCTAGGGGGTGTGGCAGCATCCCCAGAACCCCTTGTTCCAGCACCTATGATCACAACACAACTAAATAGTAATAAACTGCATTTCCCAAAAGGTCATGAGCTGAAAATTCATGCTACCATCCCAGTCTGGAACTGCAGCTTTCACTGACTGGTTTTGCATGACAAAATTCAAAATTTACCACAAACATAATAAAGTTCCCTTAGCAACCCACCAGTAATTACATTCTATACTAGCCCCTTGGAATTATCCGAAATAACATAAATTGTATAGTTGTCCAATTGTTTATTTACTTCCCTCAGACAGCAAATCATTTCTAAACTCAGAAGTCCTCTGAAAAGGTATGGAGTCTTTTAAACATTTCTTTTACTCTTCAAAGGGTATAACACATGCATGTTTCAGGAGCACTCCAGGACACATCAGAAAACAAAAGAAAGTCTGCTGGCAAGTAAAAAGAACAACCAACCATTCACGTGCGTTCCTGTATATATATTGGCAGTGACCGGGTTTTCCTGTCACATGCATTTCTGCTTCCTTATTCACTCAGTTATCAGAAGTAATATTTTAAGTCAGCATTTAGACACAAACAAATGATACCTCTCTGATTACAGATTCCTATGTCTCGCTTTCCAGATTTTTTAAAGGAGTAGTCATATTCCTTTCTTTGTACTCTGTCTCTTTGTACTCTCCCTGGTACAATGGCAGACAGGGGCTGCCAGTTACCACTGCCCTCCACTTGGGTTGCGACTTGTGAATATTGTTGTTGATTTTTCTGTGGGTTAGTGAATAGCCTCTCTTTGATATCCTAACTGTGGCCTGTTTCTGCAGTTCAGTGTACATGGCATATTCCTGGTCCAAAAAATAATCCTTTTTCAAGCACGTTCATTCAAAACATTTAATTAAGTCTTGTAAAAATAATTGCACATAACAGTAATAAAATTTTCTCCTGGATTGAGTTTTGCTATGCTAAATTCAAGTCCACAACAGTACATTTTATTGCCAAGTTATGAATCTTTAAAGTAGGAGTTTATAACAGAAACACTGGCAGACATTAATAGTTGTAATGTGCCAGTGCTATAATAAGCTGATTTATGGGCTGATCCCAAGGGGATTTTTGTTTGAATAAGGTGTTCAGGATCAGACCCTTCAAAACCACTGAAACATTATAAAATGTAGAATAAAATATAGTTATACTATAAATTAATAATGTGTCCCATTGGATCCCTTTGCATACAGAGGGCTCTGTAAATGGTGTGCATGTGTACTGACTTCTCATGCTTCAAGGGTGTCAATTAGTGTTGCTCTGCCCTTGTAACTGCCCTTGTCTCTTAATGGAGATGCTGCCATGCGTGTCGGTGTCATAGCACAGTGTTCTACTTCTTCCTCAACATGGTAACCGCATTTTAAAAATTACTGAGTGTTAGTAACCACAACTACTTCTGGTTCCCAGGTTTTTTTGGTTTATTTTTTTTTTTAACTGTTTGTTACCTTCCCCATTAACTTCTGCAGTCTATTTTTCCAGTAGATATCTGTAGATCTTAGTCCATTCAACACATTTTTATTAAAAAAAGGGAACAAAATAAATGCCCCAAAATTATCAGGGAAAGAATTTGTATTTTCAAACCTCAAAAAGGGTATTATAAATAATAATGGAGATTTTTTAACCCCACCCATCAATTGTATAAAGTCTTAATTTAAAACATACTCACTTTTCTGGTCTCACATTTATTCTTTTCCGACCTATTGTTGAAGTTAGTGTTGTATCTCTCTTCATTTTTCCATATACATTTAAAAAAATAACCAAGTTTGACTCTTGCCAGATGAGGAGAAATATCTTAGTGGTTCTTTACTTGTGGGAAATGATTAGCTACTCCGTTGATGGGTGCCAATATAAGAACTTAGATCAGGCGTTCCCAAACTGTGGTTCGTGTGCCATTGGTGGTAGTGAGCTTCTTGAAAGTGGTATGCAAAAAAGTAAAAAAAAAAAAAAAAAAAAAGGGCTCTCCATTTCAAATAAACAGTCATTGCATGAACGGCCTGTAATACACCAGAAAATGCATAAGAAGTCAAATGTAATCTCCTGGCCACTTTCAGCCATAATGGTCAATAAGATTCACTGACCATGCCAGAATAGTAGTTGCATTTAGTAATGTGCAGCCAGGTAACTGTACTGTCATTTGATGCACAACAGACTTTCTGCTAGGCCTAGCCTTTAGCTGGCTCCAAGCTACTGCGGTGAACTCATGACGTTTCATATCATACCAGCGCGCCTCTCATCCAAAAAGACACACATGTGCGGGGCCAGTTCAGAACCCCTGCAAAAGCTGCAGCTGCAGGCAGCCTAAAGGTCAAAGGTCTCCACATGGATAGCTGCTGCACAGCAGGAGCTCCCTCTGCACTCCCTGACCTGCAGAAGATGCAACCTGGCCCCTGCAGGGCTCAGAGGCACCGGATGTCTGGGGAATTCCCTCCTGCCTCCACAGTCATAAACAGTAATGGCTGTTTGCAGGGCAGGCGCTTTCATTTAGGCTACTTAGGCAGTCACCTAGAGTGCCAGGATTATGGCGGGGGGGGCGGCATTTTGCTGAGGGGGCGGCAGGCGGCTCTGGTGGAGCTGCCGCAGCCGTGCCTGCAGCAGGTCTACTAGAGCCGTGGGACCAGCGAACCCTCTGCAGGCACAGCTGCGGCAGCTCCACTGGAGCCGCGAGACCCACGCGTGAGGCGGCGAAATGGCCCGGCGCCTAGGGCGCCAGAAACCCTGGCGCCGGTCCTGGCTGTTTCACTGTGTTTCTTTCTGATTCACTGTTTGGAAACCTGAGATTTTTAAAGAGGATATTATAATTGAACACTTTAGACTTCCTTAGGCATTTATTTTACTAGAGTCTAGAAATACTTACACCTACTATGGCCTGAAATATATGTGAAGGAAAAAAAAATAAGAGAAGTGTGCATGTGTTACTTCAAACATCAACTTTTAAAGAAAGTGGCACATAAATCAATAAATTTGGGACCCGCTGATCTAGATAGATTAGATCAGACACTAATGCTTTATTGTTGTAAGTCCAGATCCACAAAGGTATTTGATTTCAGTGGAAATTAGGAGCTTAAATACATTGTGGCTCTGGCTCTAGACCCCAAACCTGTAATGAGAATGGCTTGGGCAGACCCCTGAACTTGTATTGCAACCTAAACTTGCAAGATCTGGGACCTTATTAGCAATGGGCTAAATTCTGATCATAGTTAAACCCGTACAACCTATTAGATTTCTGTGGGGTTGCCTGGGTAGAACCCTGGGCAGAATATGGTGCAATGTTTTACTTTTGCACTTATCATTTTGGTATGACTCTTTTATGTAGCCAAAAGAGAGACTTCATCACTTAAAAAGAAGTGAATGTTCATGGGTGCTACTACTAATCAAGGCTTGGCTAAACAGATACAACCACAGATTTTAAATATAAGAATAGAATTCAGTTCTACTCCTAGTTACTCTTAACAATGAGCACTTTATTAGCGCTTTTAATCAGCAAATCTCACACTGCTTTACAAAGATTGGTATTATCTTTACCTTGCAGACGGGAAAACTGAGGCAGCTGGAAGTTACTGGAGATGGAGGAATGGAGTGGGAGGAAAGGGTCTGGTTGAGGGCAGATTTGGGAACAGAGTAACCTAATTAGTGGTACAAGCTGCTTAGTGCAAAGTATGCCAGTTAGTGTATGGTAGACTAGTAGTCAAATAGAGTTTGGCTTCTATTATGCAAGAGATTGCCTCAAGAGGGCAGCTCCTGTTCCATCTTTGCTTCCAAAGGAAATGCTTTTGATGCACAAATATTCTAGTGCCGATTCCACTGTACCAGTTATTGGTACTTTTCAGACCCAGAGATTCGTAAAGAAGAGAAGCCTAATTTCAGTTCTCAGGAAATGGAACTGCACTGAGAACGTTTGGAATAACAGATACTCTGTTTGGTGTGGTGCTTTTCCTTATTTAATTATGTTTAACTGAGGGCTGTACATTCCTCCTAATGCCCCTTAAATCCTTCCCCACAAGGTCTTGAGAATCGCCATGGACAATATTGATGTTTTCAAAAATAATAAAAGTCTAATTCAGCAAACCAAAAAATTAAAGCTACTCCCAGAGCAGCGGTGAAGTGAAAAAATGTAATTTTGCTACGGAGCACATTGTGTAGCCTGATCAAAGTTTACCACTGATTTATACATTTCTTGTCGCAGATGGCATAACCTCTGTTGCATATGACGCCCTGGGTCAAGGGCAATTTGTTTTTAATTTGGAAAAAATCAACTGATTAACCTCTTCCCTTAAACTTTCATCCAATCAGTATTTCTTTAGGACAGATGATAATACAGGATTTGTAGAGAGGCGTGCATGCTGTAACCCAGAGGGTAGACAGGAATGCTGACTCCAAAATGAAATTGGTAAAATATTTGTAGAAGTTAGTTCTGCAGGTCAATCCTGCCACGAAGGCAAAATTTATCTTATGAAACTGCTACTTACGTTGCAGATAACCATGCAAACAGTGACTTTGGCAGCATTGCAGAAGTAATATTTTCATAAGGGTGAACTGTTCTTGTACAAGTGCTTAAACATACAAATATATCTATAGACGTACATATTGTGTTCAGCTCATTTCTCCTCAGCTGAGCTAAGGTTTATAGTGGGCAAGGAGAAGAGAACTCCTGGCTTCTATTTTAGCTTGGGTTGCCCAGTGTTCCTCTTACTGTATTTCCTAAGAGCATGTTCCATGTTTGTGCTGCTTTGTATGACTTTTCTTTTAGATGCCTTGTCAAGGAACTGGAAGTGCTCACACACCGCAAGTTGTTTTAGGAACATACTGTTCTCATGTCAGTATAATACTAAGATCCAAAGTGTTTCCCTTGCAGCATTTCACAAAAATGTATACTGGCACCAACCCCTAGTTGTAAGACTGAACCCCCTAATTCCATCAGGTCCAACATCAACAGCTTTTGGGGCACTGGACATGATAGGAATATCTGTCCTGCTAAGTTAAATGCTTATTATATATTCTGTTTATTATTACTTAACTGACGACATCATACTTGGCCCTGCACAAGGTCAGGGAAACTGTTGTCCCTGCTCCAAGGAGTTTGCAATCTAGGGACCTGATCCAAAGTTCATGAAGTCACTAGAAAAGTTTCCACTGACTTTGGTGGGCTTTGGATCATGCCTTAAGAGCCTGACTTTGCTACCCTTACTCACCTTGAAGTAGTTCCCTGCTCCACAAGTAGGCCCATTCATTTCAATAGGATCACTCATGCAATAAGGCCACAAATGTACCAGCTGATCTCTGTGGTGTCTTATTTGGGGTCAGGTCTGTCCATGCAGATAATCTTGTGAAACCTGGGCTGTGATGCTATGTGGCAGGTGTAAGAGTGGCAGAATTTTAAATAGTCAGTGATTGAACAACAACAAAAGTGGACTGAGAAACGCGGCCGATGGTGCCAGTTAACAGCTTTGTGGGAAAGACAGCGGAATTTTACTGGTATGGGTCAGCATCTGTGGACCTCTTTGAAGAAGCAAATTTTAAGAAGTTATTTGAATGAGCTTTGCACAGTGGGATAAGGAGCTAGACATTTCATTGAATAAACAGTAACTGTACACAGAAACTATATAGATTCATAGATTCTAAGGCCCGAAAGGACCATTGTGATCATATAGTTCAGTGGTTTTCAACCTGTGGTCCACAGACCTCTGGGGAGGCAACAGACTATGTCTAAGGGTGTGTGCGAAAGGTTGTTGTTTCTATAGAACAGTGGTTCTCAACTTACGGTCTGCAGACCCTGGGGGGCGGGGTGTCCACAGACTATGTCTAAGATTTCCAAAGGGGTCCAAACTGCCATTTGAAACTTTTTGGGGTCTGCAAAATGAAAAAAGGTTGAAGACCACTGATGTAGTCTGATCTCCTGCACGAAACAGGCCATAGAACACCCCCAAAATAATTCCTGGAGCATAGCTTTGGAAAACTTCCTATCCTGAGTTAAAAATTGCCAATGAGGGAGAATCCACTATGACCCTGGGTAAATTGTTCCAATGGTTAATTCCCTCACTGTTCATTTTTTTGTTTGCCTTGTTTCTAGCCTGAATTTGTCTAGCTTCAACTGCCAGCTACTGGATTGTGTTATACCTGTCTCTGCTAAATCGAAGAGACCATTATTGAATATCTGTTCCGCATGTAGGGACTTGTAGACTGTAATCAGGTCACCCCTTAACCATTCTTTGTTAAGTTAAATAGATTGAACTCCTTGAGCCTATCACTATAGACTTTTTTTTCCTAATTTTTTAATCATTCTCATAACTCTACTCTGAAGCCTCTTCAATTTTTTCAACATCCTTCCTGAATTGTGAGCACCAGAACTGGACATCGTAGTCCAGCAGCCGTTGCTCTAGTGCCAAATATAGAGGTAAAATTACCTCTATTCCTACTCAAGATGCCCATTTATGCATCTGAGGATTGGATTAGCTCTTTTGGCCAGAGTGTGACACTAGGAGCTCATGTTCAGCTGATTGTCCATCATGAGCCCTAAATCTTTTTCAGAATCACTGTTGCCTAGGCTGAGTCCCCCAGCCTGTAAGTAAGGCCTACATTCTTTGTTCCTATATGTGTACATTTGCATATAACCATATTAAAATGCATATTGTTTGTTGGTGCACAGCTTACCAAGTGATCCAGATCACTCTGACTCTGTCCTCTTCATGATTTACCACTCTCCCAATTTTTGTATTATCTGCAAACTTCATCAGAGAAAATTTAATGTTTTCTTTTAGGTCCCTAATAAAAATGTTCAATAGCGTGAGGCCAAGAACCAATCCCTATGGGACCCACTAGAAATACACTCAATGATGTTTCCCCATTTACAATTACATTTTTAGACCTATCATTTAAATCCACTGAATGTGTGCCATGTTAATTTTATATCATTTAATCAAGATGTCACATGGTATCAAGTCAAAGTCTTTACAGAAGTCCAAGTGTATTATATCAACACTATTACCTTTATAACCAAACTTGTAATTTCATTAAAGATACTAAGTTAATTTGACAGGATCTATTTGCCACTAATCCACATTGGTTTGTATTAATTATATTTCCCTCCTTTAATTCTTTATTAATCAGGTCCTGTATCAGGCACTTCATTATCTTGCCAGAAGCAATGTCAGACTGACAGGCTTATAATTACCTAGGTGATTCCATTTACCCCTTCTAAATACTGGCATACCATTAGCTGTCTTATAATCATCTGGAATTTCCACAGTGTTCCAAGATTTATTGAAAATCAACATTAATAGTCCAGTGAACTCCTCAGCCAGCTCTTTTAAAACTCTTGGATGCAAGTTATACAGATCCGCTGGTTTAAAAATGTCTGACTCTAGTAGCTGCTATTTAACATCCTCCTGAGATGGAAATGGAATGAAAAGGGTGATATCATTATCATATGATATGATGCTATCATCTTTTTCCCCTCTTCAGGACTCCTTGTCCCAATCTATTCTCCCGACAACCCCAGGTCTGGCTGTTTTGTCCTCTGTGTTCAAATCAGGAAGCTTCCTCCACCATGTTGCTTGGTTCCAGCAGGGAGAACACAGCAGAGAGAGAATCTGTGCTCTCAATTCCAGTGTCTGGATCCAGCCCAGGGGTGCAATTGCAGGGAAAGTTCAGCTCAGCTCTGGGCTGTATTATGTTCAGTGATGACCAAATCTTTGGTGTTTTTAGTTGCCAGCTGTAACATTTCTGAGCATGTGAAAACTGCTGTTTTTCATAGGCTTATAACTTGGCCAAATTTGGGCAGACTTTCACAGGAACAGTGAAAGATCTGTCCCAGACACAAAGGCCACTCCTTGCCAAATTTCAAGTCCTTACTTCAAAGTATGGGGATGCTAGAGCTTCTAAAATAAAAAGTTGTCAGCATTTTTAATATGGGCAAAACCATATCTATGTCAGTATCCTCATTCTCAGAAGTAACTGAACTGTTTTGGCTGAAAGTTTTTTTTTAAAAAAAGGAGCCTGAGGCAGATATGACATGTAGAATTTCAGCCTGAACAGTTAAAGTTCGGCAAAGATATAAGCAACTGAGTCTTAGAATGGGAAGTGTTGGACAACCTTAGTAATATGTGATGCTACCAGCCTAATCTACAGTATATTCATACACAAAATCTCTGTTGTGCATTAGTTAAGGTTGCCCCACATCTACTATGCCTGACACAAACCCAAGGAAATAACAGGTTAAGTCGCCTAACAGCATATATCTTTTTCTCCATCTATCACTACCACAACTATTGTACATCATATACTACAAGCAAATTGTAACTCTTTCCCACCCAGGCATGCCAAGCTTTCAGAATGCCCTTTACCAAATGACTCCATCCAAATACACCAGGCTACTTCTTAACTGTCCTCTTCTGCATATATCCAAGATTACTGGTTATTTTATGTTTGGGGCACAGAAAAGGAAATGTAGAAGAATCTGCCTAATGCCTAATCAGAAAGTGTGTGGTAAGTCGATCTGGGAAAATAGTGTTAAAATCCTATTCATTTAAATGTTCAGATGAATTTATTTCAGCCATAATCATGCACCTTTTGTAATAAATTCAATGATATTTTATTGACACGTGTTTGTGGAAAGCAAGTTTTTACATAAATGTCAGTATTCTAAGATAACCCTTTCTAGGAAAGAACATTCTCATTCAAACAGAGAAAGCTGGCTGGCTGCCTACCCGGACAAATTATGTTCCTCTTCTACAATACAGCCATTCAAACGAAGAGAATCAGAAATGGATGCTATAATTTTTTTTTCTTACTTTAAATATAGCATATACAGGTATTGAGATTTTTTCATTATGTGAACTTTCATAGGATTCATTCTGTGGTTATCTTTAAACCAGTACTGTATTTAAATAGGATGGAATCTGGTTTATCTTAAACATTGGGCACTAACTGAACTATTACCTGTTGATAACAGAATACTTATCATTCCATACTTCAGGATCAAAGAGAATAGATACTCCTGTTATATTGCACTGTGGAAGTTTTATCACAGGAGAATTTTTGCAACATATTATCATCATGACATTTTTTTTCACTAATACAATTTGAAAAGTATAAATATGATTACAAGCTTGCACTGTATTCACAAATATTAATTAAGCAGAAATGTAACTGTATCACACAAGTGACCTTCTAGGAAAAATGAATGGATTGCAATTTTCTAGTAACTTTCCAAAATTATTTTCAACCCTCATTAAAGGGGAAAAAGCCAAGCACAGCTGGGTACAGAAACATGCAAGGCTGACTTTACTGATAATTTGTTAGTTTTGCAACACCACAAACAAGCACACTCAGTCACATTTTTTTTAATGCCATTCGTTTAAACTGAAGTTGCCAATACATCTTTTTAGAGTTGAGTGAACTTGCTTTATTTTCTTCATATATACATGCATGTACACACTCCTGGATTTATTAAGTAATAGGGTAAATGCAGAATGGACTTTAAGGATATGATGCAATATATCTGCAATGGATACTTGATTTGGATTTCTTAATAAAAAGCATACTATAGAACTTTCTTAAGCCAATATTCCTATATTACTGCAATGCATATAGTGAATTCATTAACTCTTTGTATAGTAATCCAAGTATGAAAAGGATTAATACTAAACACTATTTACACGTATAATCATGCAGCCACTCTTTCTTTAAGTAAATTTTATAGGAAATAAAGCATAAAGCCTGTTAAAAATTTGCAAAAATAAAAATCTGCAGTTTATTGTTCCCTTCTTGGAACAATTTCCTAAACAAGTTGAATCTTCTTTTCACAAATGATCAAGAACAATCTTCTTAGCTATAGTTAGCCCCCTGTAAAGATATAAAAATCACATTTAATAATAAATTATACTTTGCACTGACATATAATGTTCCATCAAAGGATCTAAAAATAATTTGTATACATTTTAATGAACCAAGCCTCAACATCCCCATGAAGTTAGGAAACGATACAATTTTTAAACACAGAGAAACATAGGCACAGAGAGAATGACTTATTCAGGGTCACTGAGGAAGGCAGTATCAAAACCAGAAATAGAAACCAGGGGAGAAATCCTGGCCCCATTGAAGTCAATGGCCTGTGGTGTTCAGGAATCCCTTTGGGCTCACAATGCTTGAAAGAAATACTCAGTTCACTGACCAGTTTCACTGCCTCTGCATAACAGAACATGGGCTTCTGCAACACCACTTCCCAAACTCCCTGTCTATGAAGCTATGCCACTAAAAGATACAGTCCTCAAATCACATCTTCCTTTCCCAGGCAAACTTAATGATAACAACACTTAAATAATGTGATACAACAACAATTCCAAAATGTATAACCCACCTGCTAACAAAACTTATTAACAATGTTCAATTAATCTCTGAGGTGCCCTGCACTGTTCCCTGGACTTGTAGACATCTCCCTTGAAAAATCAGTACTACTGTTGCCAGGAGATGGTAATTTGTTCTGGTAGTGTTATGTCCTGGAGTTTGTCTTTCTCAGCCTTTTGTATTATCTCAACTCACTGCTTCATATCTCCCTCTCTTTTGGAAACTGGAAAAGATGTTGCCTACTCCTCAGCACGTGTCTGTCTGGTGTGATGGCCATTAAGACTGTGGGGCAACCTCATGTGATACCACTGTCACTGATCTCCATCACAGATGAATGCAACATCATTTTCAGAAAGTGGTGGCAGTTCCCAATTCCCAAATCAGGCTGCATTTTTATGTTTAGCTTTATCTGTCTCTTCATACTTCTGCAAGTCCCCACTTTCTCTGACATCAGCTTCTACCATTACAGGCATTCAAATTCTCAGTTTTCTGATAAACAATATTTCTGCAGATGACAAACCATATTTTATTGAGGCCATCCTGCAACTTTACAGTGCTAAGTACAGATTAGAGTCTGACTCTGCTACCTTTTTCAGTTACAACTATTATTTTAACACCACTTTCCACCAACCTGTTGGATTGGGGATAATGGGGACTAGTGATTACATGTCTAAACCCAAACTGTACTGTAAACTGCTTAAACCTAAGCCCAGTAAGCTGTGGTCCAGTCAGACATTATGATGTCAGAAATACTATGCCTAGCAAAAAAAGATTTGACATGTACAATCACTTGTTTAGCTGTAGTATCTTCTAGTACTATGTGTTACAATAATACAGATACAAGAGGAATACAGAGGAACAAGAGGACAGAGCTTTGAAAGGGTGGGGCTATTTTCACCAGCATAGTTAATTATTAAACTGCTTTGATGCAGTGGAATGCAGAGGTGTTCTTTTAAGAGGCAATGTTCTACTTGGAATGTCAATATGTACCAGGAACGTGGGGCAGCAGTTGCAGGTGCTTTTTGCCATCAGTGCCTGGTACGTTCAACACTGAATGAATCAATAGGAAAGTATAGAATCATAGAACTGTAGGACTGGAAGGGACCTTGAGAGGGCTTCTAGTCCAATCACCTGCATAACTAAAAAGAAACCCAAGATAAAACTATGGCTTTAAGTCTCTGCCAGTACTATGTGGGTGAGGAGAATGAAGCAAGGCTTTTCATTGGCAGAAGCTCTCAAAGACAGACAAAGACTCTCTGAGAACTCAGAAAATCTACACAAAAGTAGTCACTACTGCATCATTTCCCAAGGTTCAGCATGCGCTCTCTCTCCCAGAATTCTGCCCACCAAATTTGCACTACTCATGTGGAGTCTAGTACTATTGTTCATGCTAGACTGCCATGGTCCTTATGCAATAGAAATGTAAGGTGCCAGATGCACCCTGTAATGGGCTTAACTCTCCCACATTCCCTCTGCAGTCATATTCGATTTGTCAGGTTGGAATGCAGCAATTTTGATTGAGATTTCAGTGTTAGGATTTTGTATTAGAAAAGGTACTGAGAAGATACTACCTCACACCTAAGGGCAGGGCTGGCTCCAGGCACCAGCATTCTAAGCTGGTGCTTGGGGCAGCATTCTGCAAGGGGCAGCAGTCCCTGTTGTTTTGCCCCCAAGCAGCGTGCCGAATTGCTAACCCAGGCTGCAGGGGCAGTTCGTGAGCCCCTAGGGCGGCAGGCGCGTTTCCGCGGCAATTCAGCAGCAGCTTCTATGTTTAGCTGTCTGGGGTGGCTTCAGCTAAACACAGAAGCTGCTGCCGAGTTGCCGCCACTGCAGAAATGCGCCTGCTGCCCTAAGGGTGCAGGGACTGCCCCCGACGCCCGCGGCGGCAATTCGGCGCGCTGCTTGGGGCGGCGAAAACTGTGGAGCCGGCCCTGCCTAAGGGGCACACTAATAAATCTGACAAGGGTTCTCTAAGTAATCTCTTACCTATTTCGTGCATTCAGTGAGAGTATAGTTCATAAACCAATGTTAGCTAAGTCTAGGGAGATTCTAGCAAAACTGTCACACAATTCAAAATATATGACAATCAGGAATAATACTACGAAGGATTTTACCCTGAAATAGGCTGCAAATTACAACTGCTAAATTAATGTGTATGCAGCCTCAGCCACACATGGAAACCAAAAAAAGAACAGAATTGATAGGAGTGTGTATAAGAGAAAAATGTTTAACAAGAGGTAAAGTTTATTTAAGGCCTTGGCTACACTGGCACTTTACAGCGCTGCAACTGGGGTGTGAAAAAACACCCCCCTGAGTGCTGCAGGATGCAGCGCTGTAAAGTGTCAGTGTAATCAGGGCGGCAGCGCTGGGAACGCGGCTCCCAGCGCTGCACGCTACACCCGTAAGGGATGTGGTTTACAAGCAGCGCTGGGAGAGCTCTCTCCCAGCGCTGCGGCTCTGACTACACTCACACTTCAAAGCGCTGCCGCGGCAGCGCTTTGAAATGTCTAATGTAGCCAAGCCCTTAGTTTCAATGATACTACTGACATCTAATGGTAAAACATAGTAACTTTCAGCAAAGGTGTTTAAGCTTTTTAAAAGATACGTATAATAAATTAAATCGCTAATACCTAATTAAACATTAGTTTAAACTGTAAACATGACAGCATTTACAGTTTCATAACGTTTGTGACAAACACATTAAAAGTCAAAACACAAATGTAATTTACTCTTCCTTATTATTTTAACACTGGCTGAAAAATAATTTTGTTTCCTACCTGTCTTGAAGAAGCACCAATGAAATTAGATTGCTCTCTACATAAATTATTAATTCCTATAATTTTAGCACTATGTAGCTATCAAAACCAAATGAAAATTAATATTTTGCAAGTTAGCATTTTAAAATTTGATCTTCATTTCCCTAGAGGATACTCTTAAGATGTTCTGACATATTATCCTCCAAAACAAACAGGATAAGATAGTGACAACGCACCTCTTTCATCACACCAAGGCGCTGATGTCAGGAGGGGTGGGGGCAAATCAGTTGTACTTTGGAAGTACAGTTCTTCAGATTGGTTTATTTACAATATTTACAGAATAGACCCTGGGGGTTTCTTTAAATGAAAAAACAAAAACAAAAAAACCCCACCATTTCCTAACTTCCACTGGGGTATTGCCTCGTCTTATGCTGGCCCCTCCCCAAACAGAAATACACGCAAGATTTCCCTTACAGAGAAAAACAGCTCTTTACCTAGGAGAAGCCTTTTCCCCATGCTCTACACAACCTTTCCACAGCTTGCTTCCCTTTCCTTCCCTTCTATCCTCTCTTTCTCTGGAAAAGGTTTTGAAAGGTCACAGGCTGCCCTTAATTAGCCTCAGGTGTCCATAATTAACCTGAGGTAACCTCTTTCAGTTCACAGAAAACAGGGCTTTAACCACTCTGAGGGTACATCTACACTGCACGATTATTTCGAATTAGCTAAAACCGATATTACAAAACAGATCTAATAAAATCGGTTTAGCGCGTCCACATTGGGATCACGAAATCGATTGTTTGCGTCCATGGTCCAAAGCTACCATCGATTTCAGGAGCGGTGCACTGTGGGTAGCTGTTCCTCAGCTAT
>NC_133771.1:125176511-125207951 GCF_003597395.2 Chelonoidis abingdonii
CTGCCTTTAATGTAATAAAAATAGAGTCAGTCCGGACAAGATAGGATCAAGTGTATTTAAAGCGTGTATCACAGCCACTGCTCCACATCAGTATTCACAGAGAGCCCCTGCAAGTAACGCAACCGTTGCTTCCACTCTACCTGGGCTACCACGGTTAGTGACCCCCCCCCCCCCATTGTTGCATGATGTTATGAAGAAGACGATGCAGGAATAAGAATTCAGACTAGTTAGTTAGATAAAATGAGGGGGAGGCAGCCTCCATGGGCTATGACAGTCCATGCAGTTCAGAATCTTTTCTTTACAGAAGAGAGGAAGGGGTCTATGAAGCTCACCCCAGGTGATAAGATGAAGACACTTACCAGTGTTCTGTCCATCCACTGTCAGAAAAGGGATGTCATTCCCATTTCACCCAGGAGACCCGGCCAGACTCAGCCAGGAGCACTCACTGGGCGACCGTCTACCACTGGGAGGGGCAGAGAAGCGGATACTTCTCTTCATGCAGCAGCATCGCGTCTGCCAGCGATCAGTACACAGAGGGTGACATTTACAGTACTCAAGGAATTATTTATTTTACTTCTCTTTCACGTGCTGGGGGGGAAGAGACTGACGAGCTGTTCCGTGACACGCCAAGACACCGTGTTTAAGCTACAGACATTGGGCGCTCAGCAAGAATGCATAATGTTTTCAGAGACTGCTGTGAGAGATGTAGCGTGTAGCTCCTCATTACCCTCCCTCCCTCCATGGCATCCGTTTGAGTCTCTGGCTTCCGTTACGGTTGTCCGCACGCGTGTGTATCCTGGAGTTAATTTTTCAACGCTTTGGCATTTTCCTGTTCTTTAACGGAGCTCTGATAAAACAGATTTGTCTCACCATACAGCATCAGATCTAGTATCTCCCGTAAGGTTCAATGCAGGAGCTACTTTTGCCTTTGAACTGCATCGCCACCGTGCTGATCAGAGCTGGACACGTGAAAGCAGAGAAATGTCATTCTAAAGTCTCGGGCTTTCCTGTTTACGGCACTCCGCATCGAGTTCGGATTGCGGACCAGAGCGGTCAGTGTGCACTGTGGTACCTCTAGGAGGGCAATAATGTCGATTTCCGTCCACACGAACCCTAATCGAAGTTATCACTATCGAATTTAGCGCTACTCCTCTCGTCTGGAAGGAGTTCTGAAATCGATTTAAGGAGCCGTTTAACTCGATATTAATGAAGACGTCGTGTGAACGGGTACAGCGTTAAATCGGTATATCGGCCATTAAACCGATTTAAAGTCGCAGTGTAGACCTGGCCTAAGACTGATATACCTGCCCCGTTCCAGACTGTCAGGTCTGACTTTAGGGTATGCCTACACTTACAGAGTTTTTGCGCTGTCAGTTTCACCAGTGATAGAGAACCAGTGAAAGTAAAGCACTGGTTTGTGTACTCACTCAATTCCTCAGGGATCAGAGAGTGTTTACACTACCAGCACTTCCATCGTGGATGAGAGCAGCACTGTAAGGCAGCTGTCTCACAGTGCAGCTCTCTCAATAGGTCTTGTGGGAAAGGGGCGGGGGATGAGCAGAAAGCATTCTGGGTCCCTGCTCAGTGCTTCGTGCTGCCCTGCTTCATGTCTCAGGAGCCCCATTACTTCCTTGTTTCTTCCGTGGCATTTTTTTTTTTTGTTTAAAACCTCCTGCTGTCTGGCTGCTTTCTCCGCCACATCTACAAACAAAGGGAAAGGGAGCTTCAAACTTCCTGGGGCTTACGGGGAGGGGCGGATGTCTGTGCGTCAGAGCAGTGGAGATGCTGGCCAGAGTGGTCGCTTTTGGAACTGCGGGATATCCTCCGGAGGCCAAAAGGTGTTTACACTGCTAGAATGTGTCTTCACTTTCACAACAGCACAAAAAGAACAGCAATAAGAGCTGTATGCCTCTCGTGAAGGTGGTTTTCTTTTTGCGGTGAAACTTCTGAGTTTCACCGCAAAAAGTCAGTAACAAATGTAGATGCTCCCGCGGCTTTAGCACAAAAAAGGGACTTTTTGAACTTCAAATGGTAAGTGTAGACATAACCTTAGAAAGATAATGTGGGTGAGGTAATAGCTTTTATTGCACCAACTCCTATTGGTGAGATAGACAAGACACAGGTCTGACTTTATCATGCTGAGTCTTAAAGTGAAATAAATGTAGAGGGATTGAAATTTGAGGAATTTACATTCCTGTTCTGAGATTAAAAATATTAGGATAATAGTATACTGTATTGTGGCATGAAAACATGCAAGTTACTTTTAGCAAATTAGTGTCTATTAGTGTGAAGTTAATATAGTCCCATCCCCTCCTTTCCCCGATTACAGGTCTTTGTATGAAGTGTCAGGCAGCACTACTTCTTTAATTTAAAGAACCTGCACTTGGGCTGGTTATATAGAAAAGCAACCTGAATGCTGAACTGAACACTGTACAGAATTTCACTCAGATCCTTCTGTAGTTTGCTAGTAGTAACCTCTCTGGAGTCTTCTTTAGCCAAGTTAGCTATATCAGTATTTTTAAAAATTATTTTAGGCTTTGCTAATCTAATTGTTTGGTATCCTTCACCAAGGCTAGTGTATGAGATTCGAGAACGCATCTTTTGACTAGGCCAAGTGTTTATTGGCCATTACCTGATTACTTGATGTTTGGTTTGGTCTTCACTTAGCTTCAGGCTCCTGAGTTTCTGTTTGATGTAATGCTTCTATCTGAACAGAGCCTCGATGAGATGCTTCTGTTTGCCCAGCAGGCTGACCAGATGCTTCTGGATGATCAAACGCATCTAACCTCTTTTGAACCACCTCACGAATCAATGCTGAAATGACAAATGTAGTTACTATTGGGCAGAACAGAAATTTTTATAGATTAAAAAATGCAATATTTAGAGATGATTTTATACGTTATTAGATTATTGATTGACTCACAGGGCAACAGTGAAATGTAATAGTAAATGCAGAAAACTTTACCTGAGATTGTGATATATGCTTAGCCAAATTAGCTCTAGTTACCTCAAGGCAATTATTTTAAAAGGTTCTATTCAACTGTTTTATCATCATTCTTCTCTTATCTTTGTTCCTTCATAACTGCTGGAGCAGGTCACAATGCCAGGAACCAGTACTAGTGAGGGGACAGTAAATATTGAAGGCAAGGGATCCCTCTAAAGCAAAAAGAATCTAACATATCTCTGGAGAGCAGTGCAGCTGAAGATCACTTTAACTAAAACAAAAGCAGCAGCAAAATAATACTGTTTATTCCCTTAAAGATCAATAAATATCACAAAGTGTGGGATCCCACTTTAAAAAAAATTAATAAACATGACAAATGAAAATAGCCCAAAAAATTAACCAAAAAAGGTTTTTATTTTTAAAACAATACAGAAAATGAAACAATACAGAGGTGACAGTAACAGTTCTATGGTTAAGACTGAGTTGAGTTTTGCACTTAAAGATGATTCACCCTCTCTGTTACGTATCCTCCCCAAAACTGTAGCATTTACTCTTTGAGTATAGAATAAATTTTCTTTGAATTTACAAGTAAATCCATTCATTAATTTCCAACTTAAAATTAATTTAAAAATGGATTCCATGAGAAATTAAGCACTGTATTTGATCTTTTATTTTTGTTCCAAATGGTCTCAGCTCATGCATTATCTAGCTAAACAAAAAATGGGAGATGGATGATTTTTAGTAGATTTGATGCAATGGGCAATTTTTTAAAACAGACCTACTAAACACTGAAGGCAGGTGGAGGAAAACTAAGGTGGTGCAACAGAACATAGGGGGTAGGAGGGCAAAGTACCTGTTAATCAGTCAGCATGCTCCAGCTACTTTGCACTGCTGTAGGATGGTGCAAAGCAGCTAGAACACACTGGTGAATCTGGCCCTAAAAGTTAAAAGCAAATCTAAAAAAAAAAAAAAGATGGATACTACATATCTTCCAGTCATTAGTATATCACACGCTTGTTGAGTGTTCATGGATGAACTTTTTAATAATAATAAAAAAAATTCCCCAGACAAAATGTCATTAGTAAGGAGTTAACTTTGAGAAATACATATGTATTTTACCCTAAATTACTGATAAGAGGAAAGTTGTAATTATCAAAGAAATAAGATCTAGATTATAGACCCAAGAAATTCAGAATTCAGACTAAATTTTAAAGAATCCAAAGTCAAGGTACAAAAATGCACAGTTAGGGTAGTCAAACAACCTTCTTGAGTCTAACTTGCAGTGACACCATGAGAAAGAGATATATACAAAACAGGATGAATTTGTGTATAAAATTAATTTTAATCTAATCTGGGACCACACACTGATATGCATTAATTATAACTGTATGATTATGGCATGGTTTAAGATTGGTGCTTTAACTGCAGCCTGTAAAGGTAGACATTTTTTAAAATACTGTTAAGCTCTGAGGAGCCAATCAAGAATCAGAGACTGCTTCATTTATCTGATTAATTACTGCTTTAGTTCAGGGGAAAGTACAGTATTATTGATTACTGAGGAGCCAAGCAGTTGTCTCCATGAAAAATGTGATTGATTTACACTGTTCCAAACCACCATACTGATTATATCTAAAATTAATAGTGGAAAGTTGCTAGCCACATGACTTTTCAGCCAATCATGACCAAGAATTTTTCTTCTGTTCTTATTCTTTCATTTAGAATGACTACATTGCTACATAGTTGGGATAATTTATACATGTGAGGCCACAGGCCTTTTCTTATATACCAATATAATGGTCTTATATACCAATGGTCTTAAACAATGTATATGCTTTTCAATTTAAGGAACAAAAGAGCCTTCAGTTTGTTCAATGGAAAACTAAATACAGTAAAAACTTTGGTATCCAGCATGTTGCAGGCATGGGGGCGCTGGTAAGTCAAAAATTTCGGTTAACTAAGAGGGAGGGAGTTTGGCTGCGAGAGGGGGCTCAGGGCTGGGGGTTGGGAGGGGTTTCAGGGTGCTGGATCTGGTGCCGCTCACCTTGCGCAGCTCCCCACAAGTGGCGATATGGTCTTTGCTGCTCCTAAGCAGAGGCGCAGTCAGGTGGCTCTGTGCGCTGCCTCCACCCACAGAAGCCACCCCCGCAGCTCCCATTGGCTGTGGTTCTTGGCCAATTGGAGCGGTGGAGCAAGTGCTCAGGGCAGGGTAGGGGCAGCGCATGGAGCCTCTGTGGCCATTCCCACGCCTAGGAGCAGCAGGGACATGTCGCTACTTCTGGATATGGATATTAAAAGTCCAGTTGGATATCACAAATGCCAGTTTCTAGAGCTTTCTGGTTGGTAAACTGCCGGATAACACAGCTTTTACTACACAAGAACATAGTTTTGTTGTCTGTGAAATAAATGAGGAATATAAACTATGTAAATAAAAAGAGAAAACAATTAACGTTCATTAACCACTTCACTTCTGCTGAACATAACAGTAACCTCTGTCAGAGATATTCCACATATGCTGTGTACTGTCAGTGGAGATGTGCTGCTGAAACACGCTTGGTATTTCTATTTTTTTTCACTTCATCAGTAATTACAAATCACCAGCATAAAATGGGTCTGGGAATTGTCCAACAGTCAGAAGGCTAAAAAAAAGAAAATGGTAAAATACCATTCCATCTGGACAATTGCAACTGTTGTTAAAATATCATCTGCTTCTTTATTTCACAATAATCTGACAGAAAAAAGGTAAGCAGGGTACATTATATTCCATGACTTTGTAACTTACTGTCAAGCACTGCCCTTCCCAGAATCTTCTTCTCCAATGTCTGATCTACTTCTGCCATCACCCATGGAAGAAATTCTTTCTCAACATCTGTAAGATTTGTGGAGAGAAAGCAAGATAAAGTATTTTTATTAATGATGTGTTATAGGATCTTAGGGTCTATTCTTCACTTAATGTATGGTTGTTCCCCATTGTTGACTGACAACTGGTGCATTAAAGACACTTGTCCTGTAAAGACCCAATTTTAGAAACAATTGAGTCTGACTTTAGTGGTTGTTGAGAGTGCTCAGCCTCTTGCTCAATCAGGCCCCGAGTTAGAAACGAAAAATTGCATTTAGTTAGATGAAAATAAGGTTCAGTAATTTAGGATAGTAACAGTTCTGCTTTTATTTTGAACATATCCTGGCCTCTGTCCTGTCCAAACTGTTTAATTCTTTATGCCCAAGGAGTTCCTGCTTATCCTGGTATTTCCAACATTATCCTATTTTAACAAGACAACCCTATGTCTTGCCATATTTGCAAGATATACACAGGTTTTGCTCGTGCCCAGTGACTGATGCTGTGTAAAAAACTTAGATTGAAAGTATTTTCAGGGCCCATGAAATGTCACTATGCAACATAACATTTGCATGTAATTGTCATACTGACAAAGTTTTCTCTCATTACTTAGGTCCTCAAAAGTGGCATTACTCAGGCAAAAATAAGTTGTACACCATAGCAGGCGGCTTGCGGTAAAAGGCCAAACAGAATTGTATTGGAAACTTTGGGGATGCTTTAAAGTCATCAATAATGGCAGGAGTTTACATATTGGAAGTGCACTTAATTTATTAATACAGTAAAACCTAAGAAGCAAGAATTACAGAATTGAACTCCTTGGACCTGACAGTACCTCTCTTCTTGCCAGCTGGACCTCTACGTACAAGTAGTCATAATAAGACTCTGAGTGTTTGTTTCCGAGATAGACAGATCAAAGAGTTAGCCAAATTTACAAGTGCAGTGTATGAATGACTGGACTGACCCACAAGAAGAATTACTGTTTGAGCTAAACATGTGATTGGGGTGATTTATTAGGCCAAATTGTTAAACCTTCTGGACTTATCATAGTATCAGAGGGGTAGCCGTGTTAGTCTGGATCTGAAAAAGCAGCAAAGAATCCTGTGGCACCTTATAGACTAACAGACGTCTTGGAGCACGAGCTTTCGTGGGTGAATACCCACTTCGTCAGATGCATGTAGTGGAAATTTTCCAGGCAGGCAGCGTATTTATGCAGCAACGCTAGAAGATAATAGATGGTCTAGATTTCAACTCAGCGCGCAGGATAAGCAGCCTGCTCCTAGCAGTGAGTGTAAATAACCATAGGAGGAATCTGCGTTCTGTATTTGCAAGCATTCACACCGATCTTTGTTTTATATCCTTGAGCCTTGATGTTGTCAAAATCTGCAGTATGAACTGAAGCTCAGTCAGTTCTCTCTGCAAGTCTGGTCTGAAGTCTTTTTGCCTCGGATGGCCCACCTTAAGGTCTCTGCTATAGTGTGGAAGGGGAGTTGAAGTGCTCTCTCCTACAGGTTGCTAAGTGCCATTCTAATATCTGATGGTTGTCCGTTTATGCTCTTCTCGCATAGAGATCTGGTCCATGTTGCCAATGTTATCATAGCAGAAGGCGCATTCTGGCATATGATAGAGCGTATATTTACATTGTGTGACGTGCAGGTGAAATGAACCGGTGATGGTATGGTTGATCTGGTTACGTCCTGATCGAGTCGCTGGTGTAGATACTTGAGCAGATTGCATCGATGGTTTTTGCAATGGATTGGTTCGCTGAGCTAGAGTTACTATGAGAGTGCATACGTGAGAGTCATGTCAGGTTGAGCGTTGCGGTGCATGGTGTGAGGTGGCCTGCCCACCAAGCCTGTGAAGTGGATACGTTGTCCAGGATGGGTGTATTCTCCTGTATGAATGCGTTGAGGGTTTAGCTGGGACTGTTATTGCGCATGCGCCTGTGGAGTCCTGTGGTTCTCTGCTTGGGCTTTGTTTGCAGTAGGAGCTCTTGGTACACGTTTTCTGCTCTGTTGCATCTGTTTCCTTATATTCCTGTGCGGATTGTGGGTTTGAGGTGCTGGGTGGAGATTGTATCTGTTGTCTCTGCTCTGAGGGCTATGAGCAGATCGGGTTGTACCTCAGTGGCTTCGGTGTTAGACAATGCAATCGTGTGATGTTGCCGGGGATAATAGCCTCGGAGGAGAAAGGTAGCGCTAGGCGTCGGTAGGTTTTCGGTAATTATGGTGGTGTTAACGCGGACCATACTATTTGCACCGTGTGTCTAGGAAGTGGACCTACCGCTGCAGCATATGAGTACCAGGCTGAGCGTTGATACGTGGCAGGAACGCTTGTTGAAATCGTGGTGGATTTTCTCAGAGTCTCCTTCCCAATGGGTCCAGATGTATGAAGCATGTCATCAATGTAGCGTAGTAGAGAAAGCGGCGTGAAGTAGACGCAGAGCGCGAGGAAGCGTGTTACCAGGTCGGCCTATAAATACTATATGCGGCATATTGTGGGGCCCATGCGGGTAGCCTCATTAGCGGCTGCACTGTTCTGAACGTATATTATTGTCATCGAATTATGAAATAGTTGTCGTGTGAGGATTAAACAACCAGAGCTCACAGCAGGCTAGTATGCTGTGGCGCATCAGAAGATACATGTTCCTGACAGCGTATTCCTCGTGAGATTCGGGTGGCTAGTTCCTGACGCGAGCCTCGTCGATATCGTATGTGGGCGTAAGGAATGGACGTTTTTCTCGAGGTTCACATGCACTTAGTTCCTCAGCGAAAGTCAGTTGTCACGGAGATAGTGGGATGCTGATGGCATAGGGCTCTGAGGTTAGAGAGGTCCAATGATCCAGCCGACAGTCTTTCAGCGTGAGAGTGCCAAGTCCTGAGATGGATTGGCGCATCCGGGATTTCCGGGTTTGTGTCTCTGGGTAGTACTAGCTATCTCCCTGACACACTGTTTCCTGAGGAAACTACATGCATTGTGACCTTCCAGAAAACACTATCCTAGCCACATGGCTGTAGGATGCTCTCTACACGAACATCCCACACACAGATGGAAACGAGCTGTCTAAGCAGTATCCCTGATGCTGCCAATCGCATAACTGGCTGGCTGATCTCCTGGCTATTCATCACACACATACTTTTTCAATTCTGACTGGTACATATATATCATTCCAGATCAGTGGCACCGCTAATGGGCACCGCATGGCCCACATATAGCCAATATTTTATGGCGCCTGGAAACTGCTTCCTCTGGCTATCGCTCTACTCCGCCCTTTCTTAACTACGCTACATTGATAGAACATCTTCATCCATCTGGACCATGGGAAAGGGACTTGGAAAAATTTCCACCACGATTCAACAGCTTGCCTCGCCCACCATCAAACCTCAGCCTGGACCAATCCTGCCGCAGGTCCACTTCCTAGACACACATCGTTGAAATAATCGTGATTGGTCACGTTAACACCCACCCCTTTATACCGAAAACCTACCGGCAACCCCGGCTATTGCCTACCTTCATGCCTCCAGCTTCCATCCCGGGCACATCACAACGATTCCATTTTACAGGCCAAAGCACTGATCGGTACCCCACGCTCTGCCTCACCCCTCAGACAGAGACCACAACTACAAGATCTCCACCAAGGCATCTAAAACCACAATACCCGCACGAGGAATCAAGGGAAACAGGATCAGCACAGAGCCAGACGATAGTACCAGAACGTTCTCTACATGGCAAGACAAAACCCACGACGAGAGAATCGTAACATGCGCTCACTCCCAAGGCTCTATCACATATGCAGTCCCCGAGCCTATAATCCCCTCCAACAGCCCTTATCATTCCTAGGCGCATCTACAACCACATCCTGCGCACAACGATAGCCACACTTTCACAGACCGATTATGGTCCAGTGTGTACCAGTCACCTCGCGCCCAAGCAGGCGCAAACTGCTGCCCACACCCTGAAACTGCATATTCTCCACCGAGGTCAAACCTGCCGACTCTTGCACTCATAGTAACTCGTTAGTCCCTCCAAGGCAGACTGCAATCACTCGCACTCCAAAACCTCTCGCCCATGCCAAACCTCTACGGCCTCACATAAATTCTGACACCACTGCGCTGGACCTTCACATGCCAACAGGGACCTAAACCAGAATTCTGATGCCATACTCATCACTCGCCCGCTAATTCATTCACCTAGCAACGTCCACCAATGTAATATACCGCCATCACTATGCCTATGCCAATGACCCCTCTGCTCGAATGTACATTTGCCCAAATACTGGACAGTCTGTGATTCCTCTATGTTCATAATAGGATGACGTAGCATAAGATCCGGTACACACATCAGAATAAGATGCTCTATATGGCACAATATACAACAGTAACCTGCTTAGGCGAGACACAATTCAACCTACCTGTTCACCTATTATTAAGCAGACCTTTAAGAGTGGCCATCGTGCCAAGGCCAATAAAGACTTCAGACCAGACCTTTCAAGCAGGAAATAACTCAGCTGCAGCTTCAGTTCATCCTGCTCAATATTATGACCACCTTCAGCTCTCAGGCTATTTCTTAACTATAGTACTCAGTGAATGCTGGACAACTAGCAGCATACCAGTATCTCCTCCCTGCGCTTTTCACGATCCTCCAAATCTTGCTTAGGCACCAGGCAAATCGCGCCTCTTATCCTCTCCCGATTGAACTACCTCATTTATCCTCTAGCTTAGCTCAGTATAACTTGCCCCTGGAGATAATTTCCACTAACATGGCATACTGCAAGTGGCGTATTCACCCACGAAAGCTCGTGCTCCAAGATGTCTGTTAGTCTATAAGGTGCCACAGGATTCTTTGCTGCTTGGACTTATCATATGGGACCAGAAAAAAAAGGCATTCAAAGTTCAAAATTCTATTTCAGTAGTTTGAACTTCTGCCACTGGTAGTAGCCAAAATAGAGAGAGCATTTTCATTCAATTCTAAACATGTGATATCCGCAGACATCCATGGTATCAATGTGCATAAAAATATGCCATAGAAACTTTGTTTTGAAGCAGGAACCCAAGGTAGTAGGAATTTGGCAATATATCTTATCTGATTTTCTCACATCTTTTAATCTACCACTGTTTATCCCCATCACTCTCTTTTTTTGGGTAAGTGAATGTACTGTTTGTGAAAGAAGGAATGATGGCATTGAGAAAAAGTCCTCTCCCCTTAGAAACCCAGGAAGGAGGGACCATTTCTAGAGCTGAGCATCTGGCTCATTTCTACGGCTGTTCAGCCCTAGACCATTCTTCTTAGACTGCCATCAAGAAAGCCAAACATGATGATGTTTTCTGTGTCATGGACACCTACCACTAGATATTCCTCAGAGACCCACAATTCATATCACAGAAGCCGAAGAAGAGCCATTAAGTGGTAATGACCTTCAGGGCCTAACTTTGAGTCAAGAAGCAGAAGCACAGGTCTATATTTTGCATGCAATGCTGGATATACATGTAGATGTGCATAGCTGAACAGATGCCCTCTTTTTCATGCATAGAACTGTATGCACCTACTTCTGGCAGAAAATCTGGCTCTCAATCACTGTGATTCACAGGAGTGACCTAAAGATGATGGGTTTAATGAATTATTATAAATTCCTTGAGCCATCCAGTTCTGTCTCTTGCACTCCCTTTTCACATCCATCCTGTCTCTTAAGGTGACGACTACTGGTTTTCAGTTAGGAAGAAGGAATTGCAGTTTTATTTATAGCTGGCTTTCGCCGGCACTCCATATGTAAGCTGCATGGAATTATAATGTCTTCACTACACTACAACTGTAAACATATTGTGGCAGCCAATTATAACATGGTTGCCCACCTCCAGTCATTGTTTTAATTCTTTTTGCTTTTTCCAGTATAGAGGGAAACTGTTATAACCATATTAAGAAAACCATATACAGCTCTGATTTTGTCAGGTCTGTAGTATGGTTACAGCAAGGTATGGTACATAGACTAGACCAAACTAAGTTATAACCAGGGCCAGCTCCAGGCCACACCGCGCCAAGCGCGTGCTTGGGGCGGCATGCTGCAGGGGGCGCTCCCCCGGTTGCCGGGAGGGCGGCAGGAGGCTCCGGTGGACCTCCCTCAGGAGTGCCTGCGGAGGGTCCGCTGGTCCTGCGGCTCTGGTGGAGCATCCACAGGCACGCCTGCAGGAGGTCCACCGGAGCCGCGGGATCAGCAGACCCTCCACAGGGACACCTGCGGGAGGTCCACCGGAGCTGCGGGATCAGCGGACCTTCCACAGGGACGCCTGCGGGAGGTCCACCAGAGCTGCAGGATCAGTGGCCTTCCGCAGGGATGCCTGCGGGAGGTCCACCAGAGCCTCGGGACTGGCTAGCTGTAGAGCGCCCCCCGCAGCGTGCCACCGTGCTTGGGGCGGCGAAACTGCTAGAGACGGCCCTGGTTATAACACAACCTGGGCATTAAGTTAGATAGCTGCCTGCTGGTATGGTAAAATATTGTCGTGCAGATGGTCCCTTGGGCAGCAGTTTGTGAAAGATATTCACCTCACAAGCTGAGGAGCTTGACTGTAACATGCAATGACCCTGCTGACAGAGGGTGGAAAAGCAATTGTGTACTTTTTAAACACCAGTCTCCCTCTAGGCCAATAATTGCAGGTGTACCACAATGTTATTCTTCCAGGGACCTAAAAAGTCAGACTTTGAAGCCACTGATTCGCATAATTGCTATTTCCTTTTTAACAAATTCTGAAACTTTCCATGCCAGAGAAACAATTCACTTTAGATTTTAAAAATGTAAATTCTTGATTATCTTTCAAATAACATATCTCTTTGTGTAGTGTCCAGTTTGAATGGCAACAAGGTTTGCTCTCATTGCACTGGCCTGGAAGTCGAATGGTTATTTTTTTTAATACCATGTACCTAAGTTGCTGAAACTAGTAGGCACTTGGCTAACCTTTTCATGCCATAATCGCTGAGCTTCTAGGGTGATCCAAGCTGCCAGAAATGGAATATTCAATCAGTAGGTTCTCTTTTGTGGAGTTTTTAGTGCTCATGAAAACTGCCAGACTGATAGCTATGGAGACTCAGTCTTCCATTTGTTTGAAGGGCAAAGCATAGGTGGAGCAGTGCTGTATCCTCATGTCACAGAAGCCAAGTTTAATGCCACCCCCCACCACATGTGAAAGCAGGTGTTGGGGTAAGCAAGAGCCTATCCACAGCATCCTTCAGAAGCAGAATGGGAGGGTTTCAAGGGCAAGGGGTGAGGAATCAAGGAGCTAAAGATAGTATGGGGCAGACTAAAGGAAATGAGCAATTAGTGGAATAAATCTAGGAGTTCTGCTCCCCACACTGTTTTCTCACTATTTACTCCCTGTCATCCATTCTGCCTTCCGTCCTCTGTTCCCTGCTTGGCCCCTGCCTGTCTTCTATTCTGTCTTCACTTCTGCCCCGCCTGATCGGCAAGATCCTTGTTCCAACCAATTTCTCCCCTCTTCTGATAAAGTTTAACAGCATCAAATACCCCAAAAACATCTATGTGGGTGAAACCAGACAATCACTATGCTCTCAAATGAACTCACTCAGAAAAATGATAAAAGACAAAAACACCATCTCTCTTGTGGGTGAACACTTTTCACAAAGCAGTCACTCCATATTTGATCTTTCAATACTCGTTCTCAAAGGAAACCAGCATAACCACCTTCAAAAGGTAAGATTGGGAACTGAAATTCATAACTCTGATAGATACCAAAAACCATAGACTCAACAAGGACAATGGTTTTATGGCTGATTACAACCATCTGTAACACACCACACTGCCTGCTACCCTTAATTGCCCATTTCAAACGCCTTCCTTATGCATAACCATCTAACCCTCAATTGCCCACTTCATTTAGAGTAACTAACTACACCGTTACCCCTTATGCTTAACAATCTTTCCCACCTTATATCAGATACTGATTTCCTTCCCCAGACGTGAAGAAGAGCTCTGTGTAGCTCAAAAGCTTGTACCTTCCACCAACAGAAGTTGGTCCAATAATAGATATTACTTCACCTATCTTGTTTCTCTCATATCCTGGGACCAGCACGGCTACAAGCAACACATCAAACAAACAATCTTTAATAGGGTTTTTAAATGATTCTCAAAAAATCTGAACTCTTTTGAGCGTCCCACCTACAGCTCAGCCTATGTTTGTCTGTGTCCCTATTAACTTTCACTTTCCATTTAAATTAAGTTGTAAGTTTTTAATGCATTGAATTTAGCTCTTTTCAATAAAACATAATGATTAGCTACTGGTGTAACAAATAGGATCTAGTTGTATATGAGCGACTAGCAATGTTAGTTTTAATATTGACCTTTAAAAAAAAATAACCAAATATGCCAGTCACAAATGTAAATAATGAATGAAATTTAATTTTATTGTTTACATCTGGATAACCAATAGGATCGTAAATGTCTTAAGTTATTGTGAATTTTATGGTTATTTTATGTGTTAGATTTAGGACTGTCGATTAATCAAAGTTAACTCATGCGATTAACTCCAAAAAATTCATCGCGATTAACTGCAGTTTTAATTGCACTATTAGACAATACAATACCAACTGAAATTGGATGTTTTTCTACATTTTCATATAGTATTTGTATTGTAATTGAAATCAGAGTGTATATTATTTTTATTACAACTATTTGCACTGTAAAAATGATAAAAGAAATAGTATTTTTCAATTCACCTCATATAAGTACTGTAGTGCAATCCCTGTGTTGTGACAGTGCAACTTACAAATGTAGATTTTTGTGTGTTACATAACTGCACTCAAAAACAAAACAATGTAAAACTTCAGAGCCCACAAGTCCACTCAGTCCTACTCCTTGTTCAGCCAATCACTAAGACAAACAAGTTTGTTTACACTGACGAGAGATAATGCTGCCCACTTATTTACAATGTCACGTGGAAGTGAGAACAGGCATTTGCATGACATTTTTGTAGCTGGCATTGCAAAGTATTTATGTTCCAGATATGCTAAACATTCGTAGGCCCCTTCATGCTTCGACCACCATTCCAGAGGACATGCTTCCATGCTGATGACGCTCGTTAAAAAAATAATGTGTTAATTAAATTTGTGACTGAACTCCTTGAGGGAAAATTGTATGTCCCCTGTTCTGTTTTACCCACATTCTGCCATATATTTCATGTTATAGCTGTCTCGTATGATGACCCAGCACATGTTGTTTATTTTAAGAACATTTTCACTGCAGATCTGACAAAGCGCAAAGAAGGTACCAGTGTGAGATTTTTAAAGATAGCTACAGCACTCAACTCAAGGTTTAAGAATCTGAAGTGCTTTCCGAAATCTGAGAGGGACGAGGTGTGGAGCATTTCTTTCAGAAGTCTTAAAAAAGCAACACTCCAGTGCGGAAACTACAGAACCCGAACCACCAAAAAAGAAAATCAACCTTCTACTGGTGGTATGTGCCTCAGATAATGAAAATGAATATGCGTCGGTCTGCACTGCTTTGGATTGTTATCGAGGAGTACCTGTCACCAGCATGGATGTACGTTCCCTGGAATGGTGGTTGAAGCGTGAAGGGACATATGAATCTGTAGTGCATCTGACACATAAATATCTTGCAGCAGCGGCTACAACAGTGCCATGCGAACACTTGTACTCACTTTCAGGTGACACTGTGAACAAGAAGCGGGCAGCATAATCTTCTGCAAATGTAAACAAGCTTGTTTGAGTGATTGGCTGAACAAGAAATAGGATTGAGTGGACTTGCAGGCTCTAAATTTTACATTGTTTTACTTTTGAATGCAGTTTTTTGTACATAATTCAAGTTCAACTTTCATGATAAAGAGATTGCACTACAGTACTTGTATTAGGTGAACTGAAAAATACTATTTCTTTTGTTTTTATACAGTGCAAATACTTATAATAAAAAATGAATATAAAGTGAGCACTGTACACTTTGTATTCTGTGTTGTAATTGAAATCAATTTATTTGAAAATGTAGAAAACATCCAAAATATTTAAATAAATGGTATTCTGTTATTGTGAACAGTGCGATTAATCATATGATAAATCACTATTAATTTTTTAATTGTGCAATTTATTGCAATTAATTTTTTTAATCGCTTGACAGCCCTATTTATATTACATGTTTTCTGTAAAGAAAAAAAATAGTACAAACCTCTTTCTACAGGATCATAGAAATAGCCACTCTCACGAAGACTACTAAAGACTGAAGGAATGAGATCAGCCAGGTAACGCTGAGCAAATGCCCTTGCTGCAATTTTCTCTGAAGTCTCCTTCTGCTTTTGAAGCAATTGTGACTGTTGATTTTTGCGACGTTCCTGTCAAAAGAACGTTATATGTAAAATTTTCAGCCTTTTAGCTGTTAATTCCAACTCCCCAAAAGGAGAATATTAATAAAACATGAACTTTTAAAACACACAACAGGCATATAAACTGGGGGAGGTCAATTGTTCCTTGGATAAGTACACATAACTTATATGGCGTCCACCTGTGGGTACACAGACCTGTCAGGTGGAAAAAATGTTTTTAAAATGGACAAATTATATTCAAAACTGCTGAATGCCCAGAACCACATTATTCACAGCCATTTCAGCAAAAGTGGTCCCCTTCATTTACTTTTTTTATTTTTGGTACATCTGTAAAGCAGTGATTTTGCATTTGTGACTTCATGCCCTTCTCTGGTGTTTCAGCATGAACTGGGATGATGACATGGAAATCCCTATTGCTGATAAAGCAGGAGGTCTGCTTCTGGGGTGGGGAAAGGCAAATCTGGTTTTACTTAAAGATTTTCTAAAGTTTTCAGCGCTCTCATTTTCTGTTCTATTTAGTATAAAATGACAGTATTAAAAATACAAATAAAACTGCTGACTGTTAAACAAAAACAGTCACTATTGGTCAGAGTTCCCCAAGGGAAGAACCACAGGCAGAAAGTCCAGGTGGACATGCTGGATAAGCACAGTCAGTACAAAGGGGTACTGTAGCTGAGGACTTTGTCTACGAGTGGGAGAACCGCAGATTTCCACCCAAGAGATGGTAAGGGCATGAGAATTGACATCTTATGGGGTGTACTCAGGGAGACCAGAGAAAGAGAAAGAGATGCAGCTAGCCGCCACTTTACGGCTGTCTGAGGATTTCGGCTCTTTTGATTGCCGCTACAGGATCTAAGCATTTTTAAAAAGATTACATCTAAAAAAATGTTACTACCGTCTATAGTGTAATTTTCTAAATACTGCCCTTTGTTTCCAAAAAATGCTTATTGCTGAGAAGTTAAACACAATGACGGCTGGGCACTTTAATATATCTCATTTGGTACATACAGACCATGAAAGAAGTGTTTGCACACTCAGGATTTTGTGCATTAAGAAGTTGGATGTTTTCTTTTTCACTTTAGAGCACTGCAAGCATTCATTTGAGAGGTATCTTTGTGGAAATCTCCAGTTAACTGCTTGACTAAATTATTTTATCAGATACATAAGGCAAAATGCTATTAGGTTCTTTGCTATGTATGAGGTACATTTCTGTGAAGTGGTTACATTCCAGTTTGAATATCAGTACTTTACAGAAACCACATTCTGAGTATCAGTACTTTACAGAAACCATACATTCTGCTGATGTACTTTACAGAAACCATACATTCTGCTGATGTATGGAAACTACTAAAAATGCAGCAGTAAAGGCATTAAATCGAGCTATTTTTATAGTGGTCTAACCTGAGGTTGCCTCTTTAAGTTAATCAAACTTATTTTAGGTTTTGTCTTTGTCTTCTAGTGGTGTAAAGCCAAATAAATACAAGCTTGCAGAAGACCAAAGGTCAAGACACTGACATCGCTGGACTGCTCTATCGTATTGATACCTTTTCTTCTCTGTGTCGCCTCTCCTGCTCCTCAAGGCGTTGTACTTCAGCGAGCTCGGCATTGCGTAGTTCCTCATATGCATACTGATGTGCCCGCAGATTGGCCAGCTCCTCTTCTTCCATGACTTCTAGCAAAGCTTGTTCAATGATTTTCCCAATCAAAACTTCTAGCATTGGTTTGACTTCAATGTCAAAGTCAAAGAGCTGAGGATGAAAGCAAATTAAGCAGAGATTTATGTATCCAGGTCCCAATCAATTTAAAGTCTTACCAAGGTAAACAGAGATGCTTACATCTGCAATAGCTGGTGAGATCACTAGTGTCTAACATAGGGCTGGGAAGACAGTTTTGTGCAGGGGTAATGTTACCAACTGTGGCAAGGAATGTGGGAAATTCTGAACTCAGAATGGGGCAAAAAGAGAAGCAAAGGATAAGGTGTTATTTGGGAGATGGGCAGTACCAGATCATATAGAGGACTTAGGTTATTTCACAGTTTAAAAAAGAATTAATCCAGTCCTCACTAAGTGATGTGTATGATCCAGACTAAATTCCACTAAACATGAGTACTGGTAGTTCTGTCATTCTCTCCCCTCCTCTAACGGTAGTTAATGCCACCTCAGCAGCTCAGCTTCTCTGTCTGAGACCCTTTCAGGCTCCTTTCTCTTTAAGAAAGCATCCATAGCAATGTGCAATAGGTCTAAGTCTGTCTGGTGGGCCCAATTAACAGACCAGTTCAAAACACAGTCACTTTTGCAGCCTCCAGTCAGAGGCAAAAGGCTAGACTGGACCCAAACCATGCTCACATGCACATCCCTAGTCCCTTCACACTAAATTTTATTATTCAGACATGCAGAGAATTTCTGAATGTTTTAATTTTTACTGCAAAGAAGTAAAACATTAGCATTCGGGGTGAGGCATTTTCCTTAACATTATCATTATCCTCACAGTAAAGTACTCTAGACATTATAGGGAATTTTTAATCTCTCTACAAAGAGTAGTTCCTCCATGTTTCTGAAATGTTTCTTGACTGAGTTAAACTCTTCATTTTGTATCACAAACTTATTTCGTACATAAGAAATGTTGCTATGGTTGCAGACCCAAATTTGCATTTGTACCTCTCCTTCTTCTATCTGTGTGCCCACATCTCTTCCTGTTTTGGCTGGGATGAAGAGTGGAGTAGGTGGTCTGTCCAGAAAAGCATCTGTTTGACACTCCACATCAACCTCTATTATGCGGTCACCAAGCTCTTCCAGATACAACTCTATGAAGCAATAGTGATGAATACTGTATGTAGGGTTCTGTTTTGCACAAAAAGCCAATGTGGCAAACTTATTGTTAACAGAGGTAAATTATCATATTAAAATAATGTACAATAAAATGATTACTACAAAGTTAAAGACTCAATGTAATATTTACACACAATTTTCTGTGTAGGAGCTACCATTCTCATATTGTCCAAAGTGTCTAATATATTTAATAGGATATGATTCATAAAGTGATATTTCATTTGTTAGATTTCAGAAGTTGATAAGGTCACTTTAATGAAGTGTAGACTATCAAGTTTTAGCTCACTTTGTGAAATACTGTTGCAGGTGGAGTTAATTCTGATGAAGCAAGTTAAAAGAAAGGCCACAGATAGCATATCTACTAGCAGCTATGTTTAAAATGTGTGTGTGTTTTAATTCTCCATGGTATGTTCATTCTGAGAGGCAGTGGCTAAGTGGATGAGACTAGGTCTGCTGTATTGACACCTGGGTTCTTCTTCTACTTTTTCAGAAATAACCTTTAGATAAATGAGAATCTGAGCAGTTTCTCATCTGTAAAATGTGTGTGTGGAGGAGAAGGGTTGAGATACAAGACCTTGCTCAGTAATGAGGGCTGGGAAGTATACAAGATTATTAACACTATTCAGTGGATAATATAAGATATTAGAACTAATTGGGTCCAAAGAAATGTAAATGGGGGAAAAGTCATTGCTGCTGCAATTGGGAAACAAAAGGGCAGGATGCTCACTTGAGCCTGGGAGAATGTTCAATGCTACTGGAAAATTCAGAAAATTAAGAACAAGTGTCCTGTGAGCATGTGCAAATGGCATTTTTCCCACAGTGTACAGCTCAGCCGAATCTGAACAGATTTTCAGAGACAGCTAAAGACACGGCACTGATGTGAAATCTATCCTCTTGCCAGATTTCAAGTTCCTGCTACAAACCATTAAGGCCTAAAAAAAGATGTAGTTTTTCTTTATTTTCCTAACAATAGCCTTAGTTTTGGAAATGGCTCCACCATTTTTGTTCAAACTTTCAAAAAAAAATTTCAACCTGAGCCAGATACCAAACATGGAAAATTTGAGCCTGAATGGATAAATTTATTAAAGTTGTAAACAACTGAAAACAGGACTTTATAATCGGAAGGGACAGACAACCTTAACTACTGATGTTACTATCAGCTCCTCCTACAATACTATTAACAGTGTGAATTAAGCTAAGTATGTTAATACGGATCAATGAAAAGTTTTTTGTTTTTAATGTTAGATCAAGATTTTTTCAATATTCTACCTGTCTGCACATCAACATGCCTTCTGCCCTCTGCAGGCTCTGGAGTTCTTGACTGAAGCTGCTCTTTTGCTCGTTTTCTGGCAAGTGCTTTCCTGTGAGCCTCTCGCTGCCTTTGGATCTCAAGAGGGTCAGGCTGAGCAGTCTGGGGATTGATAAAAAAGGTTTTTTACTTTTTCAGGGAAAAATTCCAGCACAAATTGTACACAAAATTACTACTAAATAATTTCTAAATATAGGTGATATTTTAAAATTTCTACAAATCAAATAATTTAGATCAGCTCTAAGATATGGCCCCTGCAAAGATTTCCATAACTTCTTACCTTTACATACTGTGAGTAGTCCCAGGGACTTCAGTGTATAAAATTAAACGGGTGTGTAAATCTTTGGAGGATAGGGGGCTAAGGAAGCAGTGTGCTATTTGGAAATATCCAATAGCTTAGAATCATAGAATATCACGGTTGGAAGGGACCTCAGGAGGTCATCTAGTCCAAGCCCCTGCTCAAAGCAGGACCATTTCCCAACTAAATCATCCCAGCCAGGGCTTTGTCAAGCCTGACCTTAAAAACCTCTAAGGAAGGAGATTCCAGCACCTCCCTAGGTAACCAATTCCAGTGCTTCACCACTCTCCAAGTGAAAAAGTTTTTCCTAATATCTAACCTAAACCTCCCCCACTGCAACTTGAGACCATTATTCCTTGTTCTGTCATCTGCTACCACTGAGAACAGTCTAGATTAAAAGTGTGGTTTTATTTTGAAAAATAAACTGTTTAAAAATGGCGTGAGTTTACTAACAGACTTGCTCTCTGAAATTTTTCAGTCATGCCTGCTGGCTTACTTTATTGTCTAAAGCAAGTCTTTACTCCAGTTAGCAGAGCATAGCACAGACAGCAATGAGAGTGAAAAGGATTCTGTTCTAGGTTGCATATTGTCAACAGAATGGTTTTTAGCTTCTGATTACAGAATCTTTATTGTTGGTGAAGGGTGAGCCAGAAGGCACCCATAACTTTTAGATTCAATATTGCATTTGCAGAATTCTCAGTTAGGAAATCATTTTTTAAACTTTATAAACAGAGGAAATTTGATATGTAATCAGAAAGAGATAATAACCATGGAACCTTTCCCACAAAGTCACTTTTGAGTGCAATGGTTCTTTAAATCCAAAAGTTGATCTACTCTAAAAATGATCTGTTGGAGAACATTCTCTGGAAACTAAATTTCTCTAAAATATTAATCAGAAATATCACAAGACATTGAATGCCTCTGCTTCAAATAAGCATTGCTTGTGAACACTAGGCCCAACAATTCTCTGTAAAGGGCTATAATGTATCCACCTAAACCAAATGGAACCAGAATGCCGGCACTTAAAATTAAAATGGTTATAGAGCAGTTTTTAAACTAAGGGCTGACGGAAAGCTGAAAGGTGTGGAGGAGCACCTGGCTCAGACAGACATCCCTTGGGGGAGGATCTATTAATGGAGGTTATGTCCTAGTAAGGAGAAGAGGATGGAAGATGATAAAATATGGGTAGGATCTAATGAGAGACAGGCAACTGAAAAAGAGAACCATTCAATGACATCATATAATGGCAGACAGCTAAAAAGTGACAAGTTTTTAAAGTGCTTATATAAAAATTCTAGAAGTCTAAATAATAAGATAGGTGAAATAGAGTGCCTCATATTAAATGAGGATATTCATTTAATAGGCTTCATAGAAACTTGGTGGATAATCAATGGGACAGAGTAATACGAGGGCACAAAATATATTGGAAGGACAAAACAGGTAGTGCTGGTGGGGGAGTGGCACTATATGTGAAAGAAAGCACAGAATCAAATGAAGTAAAAATGAAATGAACCAAACTGTACCATAAAATCTCTATGGATATTAATTCCATGCTCGCTATACAGCCAAAATGCTTCTGAAATAAATGTAGTAAAACTTTACTAATTCTGGGTCACTGAGAATGAAAATAATGCTTAAAATTGTTGATTGGCTCTAGTTTAGCTGTTGGGCTCCAGACTACAGCAGTGGAATCTCCTGGCAGGTGATGTTAGGGTTTCCATGTTCCGTGACCGTCAAAAGGATCTTGTCCCATTCTTCTTCATGGAAGGTGATCTTGTAGCCTGCAACAACATCGATGGTGTGATGGCAGCCCTCAACATCGTTCACGATCCAGATGAGTGGAGACTGTTCATTGATTCATCGAAGACGAGTCTTAAAGCTGTTTTGCTGCATAATGGCAATGTTTTGCCATCAATTCCAGTTGGTCATGCAGTCCATATGAAGGAAACCTATGACAACATGAAACTTGAGGTGCATAAACTATGACCAACATCAGTGGCAGCTTTGTGGCGATTTGAAGGTTGTTGCTCTCTTGCTTGGTCTGCAGACTGGATACACAAAGTACTGCTGTTTTCTCTGCGAATGGGATAGTCGTGCAAGAGATTCCCACTACATCAAGAAAGATTGGCCACTCCGACAGTCATTGGAGCCTGGGAGGAAAAGTGTTCAGCATCCACCACTTGTTGAATCAAGGAAGATTTTGTTACCACCCTTACACATCAAGCTGGGTCTGATGAAGAACTTTGTCAAGGCCATTGACAAAACACAAGCAGCTTTCAAGTACCTCCGTGGAAAATTTCCAAGGTTAAGTGAAGCTAAGATAAAGGAAGGTGTCTTTGTTGGTCCTCAGATTCGTGAACTTCTTCGAGATGATGCATTTGACCATGCACTGCGTGGCAAGGAAAAGACGGCATGGAAAGCCTTCCAGTTAGTGGCAATAAATTTTCTCGGAAACAATAAGGCAGACAACTACAGGTTGTTGGTGGAAAACCTCCTCAAGGCATACAAAAGCCTTGGTTGCAACATGTCACTAAAGATACATTTTTTGCACTCTCATCTAGATTTTTTTCCACCGAACTGCGGAGCAGTGAGCGACGAGCACGGCGAGCGATTTCACCAGGACATTGCAACAATGGAGAAACGCTATCAGGGCAAACGAAGCCCATCAATGCTTGCAGACTATTGCTGGACAGTGACAAGAGATGCTCCATTTAATGAATACAAGAGACAAGCCAAGAAGCGCCGAGTAGACACTGAATAGGACTAAACTATGTACATAATAGTTTTTTGCCTTTTGTTTCATAATAAATTTTATTTATATGACCCTTTTGCTGATTTTTAAAGTGTTACATAAACAGGACAGGTGAAATATTATCATGTAAAGCAACCATAAACACATGAAAAGACCTAGGTTTACAATTTATGATTAAAACTCTACTATCTACACAATATACATAGACATAAAATGTAAAAACTTAAATATCTTAGAAACAGTAGCCAATCAGTTGTTTTAATTGTCATATTTGAATTCAGCACATCAAAATACATAATAAATACCACATTTTATCTCTGAAGCAGACGACTTCTCAAAAATTGTAGACCAGTGTAATAAGAATATAGCAGCAGGGATATACTACTGACCACCTGACCAGGATAGTGGTACTGACTGCAAAATGCTCAGAGAGATAAGAGAGGCTATAAAAATAAAAAACTCAATAATAAAGGGGGATTTCAACTATCCCCATATTGATTTGGTACGTCACATCAAGATGGGATGCAGAGATAAAGTTTCTTGACCCCTTAAATGACTGCTTCTTGGAGCAGCTAGTCCTAGAACCCACAAGAGGAGAAGTAATTCTTGATTTAGTCTTAAGTGGAGCACAGGATCTGCTCCAACATGCGAATATAGCTGGATCACTTGGTAATAGAGCCCATAAAATAATTAAATTTAACATCCCTGTGACAGGGAAAACACAACAGCAGCCCAACTTGGTAGCATTTAATTTCAGAATGGGGGACTACAGAAAAATGAGGAAGTTAGTTAAACAGAAGTTAAAATGTACAGTGCCAAAAGTGAAATCCCTGCAAGCTGCATGGGAACTTTTTAAAGACACTATAATAGAGGCTCAACTTATATATAGACCCCAAATTAAAAAACATAGTAAGAGAACCAAAAAAGTGCCACCGTGCCTAAACAACAAAGTAAAAGAAGCAGTGAGAGGCAAAGAGGCATCATTTAAAAAGTGGAAGTTAAATCCTAGTGAGGAACATAGAAAGGAGCATAAACTCTAGCAGGTAAAGTGTAAAAATATAATTAGGAAGGCCAAAAAAGAATTAGAAGAACAGCTAGCCAATGACTCAAAAAGTAATCACAAACAAATTTTTTTTTTAAGTACATCAAAAGCAGGAAGCCTGCTAAACAACCAATGGGGCCACTAGAGGATTGAAATGCTAAAGGAGCACTCAAGGACGATAAGGCCATTGTGGAGAAACTAAATGAATTCTTTGCATCCGCCTTCATGACTGAGGATGTGAGGGAGATTCCCAAACCTGACCCACTCTTTTAGGTGACAAATCTGAGGAACTGTCCCAAAGTGGTCATTTTAACATGTTGATAGTGTCACTGTTTATCCCGATTTCTATGGTAATGGCACCACTTCACAGCTCCACATCATATATCATCTTAACACCAACATAAGCTTTCAAATGATGTATGATGTGTGTGCGTGTGTAGAGAGGATGTACTAAGTGTCTACTGCTCACTTACTGGAATAGTCCTGCATCTACAGGATAAGTGAGCACAAGTTAACTTAGAAACAATATTCCCAGAGTTGTGCTAATATCACTGAGATGCTGATGAACAAACCAGGAAGTAAATAAAGTTGTGCTGGCTTATACTGGATAGCATATACACAAAAAGGAAATGAAAAAGGAGAAAACATCTTAATCTAAAGTTTCCCAACACTGTTAAAACAAAATCTGAACAATGGAAGTTCACATGAAAATACATTACAGCATTTCTAGAAACTAAAACTGTGAAAACACCCACATATTAATCCAAGAGGAGAACACATGATTGTGCTTTATGTAAAATTAAAGTACAAATGGGTAAAAATTATTATTCTATAATAGTTCTATGGACTCAGTTTTTAACAAAGCTATAATAAGATTTATGTAAACAGAACCTACCCAAGGTAATGTATGAAGGGCATAAGTGTTGCCTCGTACCACTCGTCTATCGTACATGAGGTTCGCATAGCGAACAGGTTCTTCCTCTCTGTAACACATCACATCATAAAGGAACAAAATCAACAGAGCTAGCTATGGATTGTGTCACATTTGGGACCCCCGCAACAAGCCGGTTCTGAGAGCATGCGGAGTCTGTCGACGCTACCCCCGGCTCATGAGACAGCTCATGGTGTCTGACACCATCAGGTGGTCCAGAAATTATGTGGAACACATCACAGGACACAGTCAAAATACCACATTGAGTAACTGAGACCACCGACCAGGGAAATAACCCACTTCCTTCCCTGACGAACCAAGGGTCGTACCCCACCCATTCACTACACTGATACTGACTTGGGGGACAGGACAGGGGGCAGGGGATCCTGGGTATGGGGGTCATGGGGCGGGGACAGGGGGACGCTGGAGGACGGGATGGGAGAAGGGGCAGGGGGAGCTGGGGGACGCTGGGGGACGGGACGGAGAAGGGACAAGGGGGCGCGGACGGGAGGAGGGGCAGGGGGCGCTGGGGGCGGGGTAGGAGGCTCACGGCGGCGCGGTTGGAGCCGGGCTGGGCAGTGCGGGTGCAGGGGGCGCCGCGGGCCGGACTCACTGCTCGCTGGGTCCCGGGGCGCCCCGGTATCTCCGCCGGGCGGGCAGGGCCCGGGGGCGGCTGCAGTAGCTGTAGGTGCCGCTGGCTGCAGCCGCCGCCTCCTGGTTGCGCGCGGGGAGCATGGAGGCCGTGGCCATGGCCGCGGCGGGGGCTGCCGGGCGCGGGGCTCAGCTCAGCCTCAGGGCCCTGCGAACAATCCTCGGTCTGTTGTTGCCTAGCGACGCGGCGTTCGCTACTTGACAACCGTCTCCAGGATAAACTGCGACCCGGCCGCCAACAGGGCACTTCCGGTTCGGGAGGCTAGCCCAACGCAGCGCGCATGCGCACGACGGCCGTCACGCTTCACTGGGCTTGTGATGGAAGGGAGCTTCTGTTACTGACCGAGTGCAGCTCTGCCTGTCCGGCTGCTTAAACACCTGCCAGTGGCACACGCGGGCATGTGTGCGAGGGAGAGATGCAGTCCGTCCCCACTGCACAAAGATTATGAGTCAGGCCCTTTAAAAATCATAAAATAGGCTCAAATATGAGATTCAACAAAGAATAATTTGTCGGTGCTTTTCATATCTGCTGTTTTTCTCAGGATGGCTAGAAACGTACATAATAAAATAAAATAACAAAAAAAAAGCTGAGTCTCATATAAACACCTGATTCCAGGAGCTGGGTCGTTAAGAAAAATATTTGATTCTCCAGTGACTAACCCTCTTTCTGCACCTCAGGCTAATAATCCTGTCTGTGCTTCATCACTTACACAGACACCCGTTTGGTTTGAGGAAGAGACCTTCTTGGGTTGTCACAAAAAACATGTTTTTCTTGGAGCTAGTAGAAGTAGTATCATGCTGTAAAACATTAACTAAAGTCAAAAGAAGTTTTGAGCCAAAATCAACTATATTTTTTCTGTTTATAGCAAAGCACAAAAATGTGGGCAAAAATGGACGCTGGGTAGAGTCCCCTTGAAAAATTTGATTCTGTAATACTGCATTTCTTCTCAGGAGTTGTGGTTTACATAAACAATAAGATGAAACCTTGTGTGGCTTGTTCATGTTGTTAGATGCCAACTGGCCTAAACATGCATATCTGATGTACTGATAGATTGTCTAATATACAATAGAAACCACACTAATCCATATAATTTGCACACAAAAATTGCAATCTTTCACCTTTTCTCATCACGTTTAAAGACTCTTATTATAGCTTCACAATTACTTTTACAAAACATATAGTATATTGTGAAGTATGATCATAATTAAACTGAACAATTAACAAAATAAAATATGTGTTGTGATGCATTATCTTTGATTTTTTAAATGTTCACTTATGCTCAGAATTCAGTAAATCATAATTCGTTTTGCAAATTAATGAAGTTGTATTGTAAAATAGATCTCGCTGTCACATTCTTTTCTTCTACGCCTCATTTCTGTAGGTCAAACCCACTCATGTAAGGTATGTCTACGCTGCAATTGGGCTAAAAATAACAGTGTGCCCCCCCTCCCCCAACTGGATCACAGATCCTGGTCTCCAGCCTAAACCCGAACATCTACACTGCAATTTTACAGCCTGGTAGCCCAAGCCCCGTGAGCCTGATTCAGCTGACCTGGGACAGCTGCAGCCATGTCATTGCAATGCAGACATACCCTTAGACTCTGATCCAGTGAACATCAAGCTTTATTTCAGTGGGATTATTCATGGCAGTTGTCATAAATATAAAGGGAAGGGTAACTACTTTCCTGTATACAGTACTATAAAATCCCTCCTGACCAGAGGCACAAAATTCCTTTTACCTGTAAAGTTGTTAAGAAGCTCAGGTAACCTAGCTGGCACCTGACTGAAAGGACCAATAAGGAGACAAGATACTTTTAAATCTGGGGAGGGGGAAAAGGCTTTGTTTAGTCTGTTCTTGGTCTGTCTGTTCGGTGTGCTTGCCGGAGACAGATCAAGAAGGCAAGCAATCCAACTCAATTAGAATTAGTAAATAATAATAACAAAATGTGTTAGCTTACTTTTATTTTGGCTTGTGATTTTCCTTGTCTAGAGGGAGGTTTATCCTTGGATTTGTAACTTTAAGGTTTTGCCTAGAGGGGAGATCCTCTATATTCCTGAGTCTTTTGTTATTCTGTAAAGAACTTACCATCCTGATTTTACAGAGGTAATTCTTTTATCTTTTCTTTAATTCAAATTCTTCTTTTAACAACCTGATTGTTTTTTCATCGTTTTAAGATTCAAGGGTTTGGGTCTGTGTTCACCTGTACCAATTTGTGAGAGATTATTCTCAAACCTGCCCAGGAAAAGGGGTGTAGGGACTTGGGGGGATATTTGGGGAAGGTAGGGCTCCAAGCGGCCCTCCCTAAATGTTTGTTTAAATCACTTGGTGGTGGCAGCGTTACTTAATCCAAAGTATATGAGAGAAATTGTGCCTTGGGGAGTTTTTAACCTAAGCTGGTAGAAATAAGCTTAGGGGGTCTTCATGCGGGTCCCCACGTATGTACTCTAAAGTTCAGAATGGGGAGGGAACCCTGATGGCAGTAAAGTTAGGCACATGAGTAAGTGTTTAAAGGACTGGGAATTTACTGTGTATTTTACCAGCTTTGTTGTACATACACCCACTTGTTTCTGGTCCCCTCATTAACTGACAGTTTTCTATTAATTCATTCACTGACAATTTTTCTATATATCACAAAAAATGAATTACTTTTCATTTCATCATGTACCTTTATAAAGTATTTTTTTTCTTATCATATCAGCACTTGAACAATGCTAAGATGGAAAAGCTCAGTGTTTACATGTCTGTTGTAGAGTTTCATGTATTATCAAGCATTGATAGAATTTTCACAAGGACCTTTTAAAATAATAGTCCCATATGTATATGCATGTTAGAAATTAATAGCTCTCATATATGTATATAATCTTATCAACTTTATTACAATTTTAAGAACATCATATTAATATTGTTTTCTTCTAAGTGTTTCAAATATTTTTCCAATTGCACTGATACTTTAGAATTAATACATTATTTCTTGTCTTTTATATCAGTTACAGAATGATCCCATATGTTGTCAAAAATGAATGGAAAACACATATAGATAGAACATTCTAAAGGAACTGAAAAATTGTATACAAATAAAATTATGATTATTAAAATCCAACCAGAAAATAGAGGAGCAGGTTCTGTTCATACATGATTCTCCTTGCTAGAATGAGTTAGCTTATTTGAACTTTAGGAAAGTTCAGGCCCAGATTCAATTCATTGCTTGGCTCCATCTTTACCAAATTTATAAGACCACCTCCTAATCAAATTCACTAACAACATAATATAAAATAGACTCTAACATTAAAGGATTGATTTTTAAATCTAATCTCAATTTTTATGGGTATTTAACAATCTGATTTGTGAGCAAATTTAGACAGTTGAACCTATAAATATTAACACAAACTCCTAAAATCAATCCACTAGATCCAGCTGCCTCTCCAAATGATGGATGAACGAAGAAACATATGTTTCCATTCAATGAGAATGAGTGGTAATTTTTATATGTTTGATTTATTTATTTATTTTATTAGTCATGTTGAAATATTAAGTAGAACCTATAGTTCTAGTTATGCTTTTGGTTCAAACTCCTGGGCCAGTTGGCTGCTTAGATTATTTTTAGAAATAATCTTTTTAGTGGATATACTTCTACTTATAATACTGTATCTTGTGTGTTTTTTAGAAAACTTCTATGGAGCAGAAGAAATACTGTATTAGAAGCACCAGTATCAGCACCTTGTTGTCAGACTAGTCTCAAGAATATCATAACTGATGTAAAAGGATATTTTCACCACAAGGTGTCACTGTAATTCTTTTGTCTTTACAGGAAAGTCCCTTGCACTACAGTGAAGGACTCAGACTTTAAGGTCAGAAGGGACCATTATGATCATCTAGTCTGACCTCCTGAACGACGCAGGCCACAGAATTTCACCCACCCACTCCTGTATCAAACCTGTGTCTGGCCCATGGAAGTCCTCAAATCATGGTTTGTGTGAATCATATTTAAACTAATATTTACCTTTGCTCATTGGTAAAGATAAAATTTAACAGTAGGGTAGGCTCTGATGCCAGCTGTCTGACAAGTATGAGCATAAGCTTGACAGTCAACTTTTCCAGCTTTTCCTTTTCCTTTTACAGAGCTCAATCTATTTAATATATCAAAAAGAAGACAGAAAGGTGACTTGATTACAGTGTGTATGTACTTCCTTGTGGAGAAAATACTGGGAAGGCTCTTTAATCTGGCAGAGAAAGGCATAAAAAGAACCAATGTCTGGAAGCTGTAACCAGACAAATTCATTTTAGAAATTAGGCACAAATGTTTAACCGTGAAGTTAGTTAAGCATTGGAACAAACTACCAAGGGAAATGGTGGATTCTCCATCTGCTGATGTCTCACATCAAGACTGGGTGCCTTTCTGGAAGATCTGCTTTAGCCAAACACAAGTTACTGGGCTCAATACAGGGGTAACTTGGTGTAATTTAATTGCCTATGTTATACATGAGATCAGACTTTTGGCCTTAAAACTCCATGTCTCCATGAAAAAGCTTACCTGACACTTCCTTTGATAAGATCCTAGTTTAAATTGCTTATAATTTTGCCAAACTTTAACCATTCAGACTGAAAATTTCCATGACCAGTGTCTTCCCCAGGCTGAGGTTGTTTGGAAGTTTTCAGCAAAAATGATTTATCCATTTCAGGGAACAACATTAGGAAAATAAGTTGTTTTGCCCATATTAATGAATTGGTTATAAGAATTTTTTGGAGAAACTGTGCAGCATTGCCAGTTCTCATGATTTCGTCACCAAGAATGTGTATTTGGACCCTACTTGAGCCAGTCTGTCAATGATGCCACAAGTTCCAGCCTCCACATGAGTTCCACCCCAGAGGGAAAATCTCCATCTGATTGGCTGCCTTCCCCACTTCCCAGCCTCCTGCGGAAAGGCAGCCAAACGGGGCTGCTACAAGAGGTGGGCAGAGCTCCCCCTTAGAAGCCCAGAGGAGATTTTTGGGAGGGGAGAGGTCAAAGGGAGCAGGTACCATTCTCGGGGGGGAAGAACAGAAATAGCTCCTCAGTCTGGCTTTGCTCCCTCCTCTCCCTCTCCTCACATGAACAATAGGTCAGTCTGTTCATCCTTCCCTCTCCATTCCAGCAACAACAGACTTGGGGTGTGTGTATGTGAAGAAACACTGCAACTGCAGAGGGAGTGGAGATGCTTCGAGGGACAGATGTGGGTTTGGGAGTTTGAGCACACAATACATTGATGGGCTGAAGGATGGGCAGATAGAGGTCTGGGGGTGCATAATTATTTCTAGGCTGGTGGGGCTGTGATAAATGAAGGTGGGGGGAGCTCGCTTTTATGGACACTCACCCAGTTAGTAGCTACAAAATCCCTCTTAGGGTACGTCTACACTACGGGATTATTCCGATTTTACATAAACCGGTTTTGTAAAACAGATTGTATAAAGTCGAGTGCACGCGGCCACACTAGGCACATTAATTCGGTGTGCGTCCGTGGTCCGAGGCTAGCATCGATTTC
>NC_133771.1:125214098-125300440 GCF_003597395.2 Chelonoidis abingdonii
TTCTGTGTAAATATTACATTAATGCACAACTGTTTTTGTCAGTAAAGTCAGAAACTGACAGTATAAAAATTTATTTGGGCATAAGCTTTCGTGGACAGCTGATGAAATGGGTTCTAGCGCACAAAAGCTTATGCCCAAATAATTTGTTAGTCTCTGAGGTGCCACAAGGACTAGTCCTTGTTTTTGCTGGTACAGACTAACAGGACTACCACTCTGAAACCTGTCAGTATATACCTTGGGGTTGGCAAATGCCTGTTAAATGTCTCTTTAACAGTTTCAATGTTGTGCTAATAGGTCTGGGAGGCTGGAGGTTTTTTCACTTTTAACTACTAGATTCTCTCCCAAAGAAGACTCACCAGGCTAGAGCAGCCATCTGTGGGAGCCTGCAGGAAGGGTCAGAACAGGGATAGGAAAAGAAGAGGGTGGACACTAAGACCCAGTGGTGCCCCAAATTTTCAGGTGCCCTACGCAGCTGACTATGTTGCCTATGCCTAAGGATGGCCCTGACACTAACCCTAATCCAATATGGTAACATCGATTTTAGCGCTACTCCTCTCATTGGGGAGGAGTACTGAAACCAATTTAAAAAGCCTTTTATATCGATATAAAGGGTCTCGTTGTGTGGACGGGTACAGCGTTAAATCGGTTTAACTGCTAAAATTGATTTAAACGCGTAGTGCAGACCAGGCCTTAGTAGCTGTCGTCTAATTTCTCTACCTGTAAAGGATTAAAAAATCTCACAGCTATGTATAGGTAAAAAGAAGTGAGTGGGCAATTGGCCAAAAGAGCCAATGGGAAGGCTAGAACTTTTGAAAATTGAAACAAGACTCCTCTTTTGTCTGTTGTTCTCGGGGAGAGGCAGACAGGGAGCAGTTATGCTGTGAGAAGCGTGGGCCAGGTATGAAAAATCATCCATATCATACCTAGAAACTACTCATCTAAAACCCCAGATATGTAAGTAGATCAGGACATGTCTAGGAAGATGCGGTTAGGTTTCTTCCTTTTAAGCTGGACCTCAAGAGAGCTATTCTTGATGCTTAATCCTTGTAGTTGTTTTTTTTTAATTTAGCAAAAGCCTAAATTCCCAGATATATTTGTTTCTTTTTTTTTTTACTAATAACACATACCTTTTTTAAGAACAGAATTGGATTTTTGTGTCTTAAGATGTTTGTGCACATATTGTTAAATCAGCTGGTGGCAACAGCTGATTTTCACTGATTTTCAGATCTTCACTGGAGGAGGGGTGAAATGGCTCGAGGGTACCCCACAGGTAGGAATTCCCAAGTGTGCCTTCCTGAGTTCTCAAAGATTTTGCATTTCAGTGGTGGCAGCATCTACCAATCCAAGGTCAGAGAAAAGCTGTAACCTTGGGAATTTAATACGAGCCTGGAGTGACAAGTATTAATTTTTAGGCTCCTTGTGAGCCCCCCACCTTCTGCACTCAAAGTGCCAGAGTGGGGAATCAGCCTTGAGAGGGGCATAGAATTAATTAATTAAAATTTTGGGATTTGGGAAGAAGCTGGAAACTCATCAACCAGCCTGCGAGAGCTCCAGTTGCAGCAGCCAGATCACTGTATTCTTACTCTGCGAGAGCTGACTACTAGAGTTGCCAATTTTGAAATACAGTAGAACCTCAGAGTTATGGACACCTGAGGAATGGAGATTGTCTGTAACTCTGAAATGTTTGTAACTCTGTGCAAAGCACAGCTCGGGCTCCAGATCCAGCAGCTGACAGTCCAGGCCAGGCTTCAGCAGCAGCTGAGCTCCCTCCTCAATCCTGGCATGAATTTGCAAGCTTGTCCCTCTCTGGGCAGAGGGGCGTGTGTGTGAAAACAGGGTGTCCCTCTCCCTTTCACATGATGTCTGGTTGACCAGTCAGTCCATAACTCTGGTGTTCGTATCTTCGAGTTTCTACTGTATTTAAAAACTGTACACTCCAGCAGGAGTGCCAGAACCTCTCTCACCCTGCCTCTTCCTTGAAGCCTCACCCTTGCCCTGTCTCTTCCTCCCAAGGCCCTGCCCCTGCCCCACCCTTTCCCTGAGGCCCCATCCCTGCCCCACTCCTTCCCCCATTCACTCATCTTCCCCCGTCTCCCTGTCACTTGCTGCTTTCCCCCTCTCTCTCCCCTCCCCCCCACCCCACCCTACCCAGGTTGGGAGGGACTCATGTGGAGCCGGGCTGGGAGCTGTAGCCACCCAATGCAGGTAGGAGGCAGCCCTTGTGGAACAGGGGCTGGTGTGGCACGGGTGATGACCTGGTGCCTCCCTGCCTCCTCTGCCCACAGTAACCGGACTTTGAGTGTCTGGTTAGTAGATCTGATTGGATACTGTAACTGTCACACAGAGTTGTGAGCCTTTTTAAAATAATCACAGTTTCGTATCCTCAGTAGAGACTTGTCAGAGTTTGGCCACTGAATTCTCCAAAGATTCTGTCTGTACTGAGCATGCACCAGCCCCTCTTCTCTCCTGTGTCATCAGACTGCACACACCATCTCTCCAGAGCAACTGAACATGCTCTCTCCTGGAGCTGTAGTAGCAGAGCAGGACTTTTACCCCACTGTGATACTTGGCACCTGAACTAAGCAAGGAGACTGTTTTTCTTATGCTCTCAATGACCCTCTTGCTGGTACCCAGGCAGTGAGAGGAAATAAGAAACAGCCTGATCTAGAATGCAGAAGGGTGAGGAATGGTGTGTGTATATTTTGGAAAACAGTGGGGAAAAAAGAGTAGAGCATTGCTTGGTACTAGGTCTTAGTTTGGTCCCTGATCTTTAAAGTGCAAATGGCACTGAATCTCCCTGTCCACCCTCTTCCCAACCCTTACAAGAAGGACATTTTCATTTCCCCACTGAAACACTCTGTTTTCTTCTGCCATTAAGGAAGCCTTGAATTTGTATTCCAGCTGCCTTTTTTCTTCCTTTCGATTCCACTGCATCTATAGTTAGTCCTGGGGAAATTGTGCACCACTGTGTGTGTGCAGAATTCATTTCCCCCGCAGATTTCTTTGCACAAAAAATGACTTTCTAACAGGGAAGCAAAGGGAAGCTGCAAAAGCAGTCATGCACCATTCCCTAGAAGTGCAGGTACATAATTTCAGGCTGCTGGCAGAGAGGTAAATCACCACGGGGCTATGGGCACCCCAGCCAGTGGTTCCTACCCTGAGCTGGGATCAGCTGCTAGTCCTGGCTGGGCTGGAGGCAGGAGAGGATGGGATTTCCTCTTCACCTGCAAGGAATAGCTGGGGCTGTGTCAGACCCACCCCCAGAAACCTCCCCCAGCTGCAGGAAGTTCAGTATCCTCCCCTGCTTCCTGCCCCCATCACTCCTCAGCTGCAGGGGTAAGAGGTCACTGTATGGGGAGCTGCTCCTCCATCCACTCAACCCTGGTGCATCTGGACCTGCCATACCCAGGCACCCCCTCCAAGTCTCACCCTGTACATCCAGAACCCCCCTCGCCCTCCATACCCAACCCCTCCCCTCTGCATCTGGAGCTCCCCTGCATCCAGACCTGTTGCCTCTTGACCCCTACCTCTGAACCCAAACCACCCCCCACTGAGTTCCCTGCACTCAAACCCCCACCCTGATGAGTCCCACCTCCTGCAGCACCCTGAGCCCCCACATACAGACCCCCAAGCCACTGACCCCCACCTTGCCGCACCTAGACCCCCACCAAGCCCTACTCCTTCAGCACCCAGACTCCCTTGCTGAGACCCCCACACCCAGACCCCTCCACTGAGCCCCAACCACCTTCACCTGGAAGCCCCTGCAGAATCCCATTGCCCCTGCACTTGGAACCTCTCCCAAACAAGCCTCTGTGCATCCAGATCCCCACCACACATAGACCCCCACACTGAGCTGCCTGTACCCAGACTGCTCCACACAGAACCCTCTCACCCCACACCTCGATCCCCCCACACTGGGCCTCTCCACACTTGGATCTTGCCTAGTTGAGCCTGCCTGCCCCGTGCCTGGTGCAGAAAGGCAGGGCCCCAATATGTTTCTGGGACAGGTCCAGGCCTTGTGTTGTGTCAGGGTTGGGTACAGCATCACTGCAGAGTCAGTGTCTCAGGGGGTGGGGGTGTTTCAGGGTGATCTCCCATCTTTGTGCAGCCAGTGGCCTGTGCTCCCTACTGCCATGCTGGAGCCTCTGCATTTATTTATTGACAAATAAAACTTGCAGAATTTTAAAATATTATGCACAGAATTTTTAATTTTTTGGCAAAGAATGCCCTCAGGAATATATAGTCATTATTCACCTGCATTATCTAGGGACAAATTTGTGGAGCATCAGTCTTGCTTATCCCTCTGTCTGTAGGCTGGGAATGAGATCTGAATATCAGTTTACATGACTCCTGTCACTGTAATGTGATTGCCTAACAAGTTTCTAATGAATTTATCTTTACAAGTCCTCTGGAAGTCAGAGGAATATAATCTTCATTTTAGAGATGAGGTACCAAGGCATAGAGAAAGTAAAAAACATGCCCCAGATCACACAGAAAGTCTATGGTTGAGGCAGGAATTGAACTCCTATATCCTTAGTACTATCTAGGACCTTAACAACAAGACTACCCTTCTGTAGTCCTACAGCATGGAACTATGCTGCACTACACACTGGAAGGTGGTGGCTCTCTCCTATTCCCTAGACTATATGCATAAGGTCTTAAGAGGCCTCAGCATGGGAATGTACAATGCAGCAAAATATTGCAGTATTTGCAAGAGGACATCTGTTGAACTGAGTATGTAGTGTTTGAGTTTTGATCATAGTAATTGTGGAACCTGGAGGGAGGATCATGGATTGCTGATTGAATAAAGAGCTGTTTTTCTTTAATAAGTATGGAATTGTCTCATGTCATTATCCAGCCTGTGAAACATAGATCAGAAGACAAACCTGGCTTTGGATTTTTGCCTGAACCATTTGTTCAGCTGTACACCACCATAGGTGCTGGAACTCAAGATGTGAGGCATGCTGCTGCACCTGCTGGCTTGAGGTGGTTTCCAGTAGGTACAGGGTTTACAGCTTGGTTCAGTGGCTCTCAGCATCCCCACTATACAAATTGTTCCAGCACCCCTGGCACACACTTGTAATTTTGGTTATTATTTGTCACATTTACCTAGCGAGTGGCCTTCTCTCTCCTTTGTGGAAGAACATGAAGAATCTAGAACTGGCTGCACCCAAAGTGAACAGGAAATGTGAATCAAAACACTTACCATAGCAACAGAGAAAGGTTAGCTTTAAACAGAAGTGAAGCATAGGTATAAGCTCTATAGAAAAAAACCCAAAGATAATTAGATAATTTCTATTTCAGAGTCCCCAGTGGGCACACCTATCCAGTAGTCTAACCAGAGGACAAATCCAGGGAGAATTGAAACTGGGTGTGTATGGATGAGAGAGGAATGCACAAGGAGGATTATCCTGACTTTCATGTGATAGAGTCTGTAAACCAAATAGATTATTGTTATTATTTAAACTGTAATCACCCCTCCTGAATTCTAGGCTTTAACAAGTTCTGCTGGAGAGTAGTCACACATTGCTCTGATGACAAAAGAGATAAACACTGAATGAACAAAATTCTGAGAAACCAGAGAGTACTGTGGGTTTCCTGTTTCCTTTTAGTCAAAGTTAGCTCTGCTGGAGATTTATAAAATAGAATTAAGAGTTACTGTTGCTAACAAAAATTAATGGAGACACTAGGAATAATAGTTGCATGTGATTTGCACCTGGACTTTGTGATTTATAGGTTTGAAACACTTGTGAGGACAGAATATCTAAATGAGTCAGTGTGTCAGTGACAAGGACATGGGTGATCTTTCCCATTGGTTGGAGCAGGAGTCAGGCCTCATGGTTAGCACAGGAGTTGGTAATTAGGAATCAGAGCTAAGGGTTAGAACCAAAGGCTAGGGGTAAACAGGCACAAGAAAAATCACAGCCATGGTCAAATGCTTTGAGCAGCCATTGAACTGCTGCTGGGCTTAAGATCCAGTCTGCTAATTCTGCTAACCAATCAGAGAGCCTACTGCAGGCCAGTTGTGCTCCTTAGGTTGCTTGCAGACTGGCTCTGCTGTAGTAGGCCCTGACCTGAGAGTTGGTTGCTCCACTTCCTTGCACCTCCTGTAGTCACTTGCAAAGGGAGTGCAAAAATACTACCAGAACAGAGTGATAGCATTTGCCACCCACTCTGCCCAGGTGTAAGTACCCACATGAGGTGAAAGCAGAGGGGAAGTAGTTCTATTAACAGAATCCATTCTGCAGCATTAGTAGAGAGGTGGAATGATTAGAGTGCGTATTACCTGGCAACATGCTTTATATTGAATAAAAATGTTGAATTATATTGAATCACAGTTTTTCATTTTTTCTATCTCTAATTTTCCTTCCATTAGAGGGAATGGATTAAGGGATTTATTGGAGTGGAGAGACTATGAAAATAGTATTTTTGCTGTGGAGGCTTTGGCAGTATGATCTACTCAAATTTCTTTTGTGTGTTGGTTTTGTGTGTCTGTCTGTTAGTTCAATGTAGGTGGCTTTTTTTTTTTTACTTTCTGGGGATCCTGGGGAAAGGAGGTTCTCAAGAGAAATCCAGTTGATAGAAGCATAAGATGCCTGACAGCCCTCATGTTGTCATGTTTTTTTTCCAGGGAATGGTTGAGATTGGAGCTCCTAGGAAAAGGAGAGTAGGAGTTCCCTTTTCTTTTCCCCAGGATCCTTTATTTCAGTTTTAAATCCTCTGCAGTTCAGGGAATTTTTCTACTTCATTCCACTCAAGCCTTCATCTGTGTATGAGATGTGAGTGTGCTACTTTCCGTTCCCCTTTTGTCCCAAATCTCTGTGGCATTTCCCATCTTTGGTTCCCCAAGGTGGAAATAAATTATTCTTCTTTGTCCTTGTAGGCTCTGGTAGGCCCTCCAAATGCAGCTCCGTGACTCACTACCATGCCATTGGAGGCCAGTATGTAATTGTCTTCATGCTTAATCTTTCTTGTAGGTCCTGCTGCTCCACTAAGGTGCCTAGTTTATGTGCTAACACTTTTGTATTGGGCTCATTTCCCACTGGCCTGCATAGTACTCAACAGGACAATAGTTTCCTTCTCTGAGTCAAGAGCTCTGCTCAGGTGCAGTGGAAGGCTGCTTAAAATTGTGATCTGCAGCCCATCGGAGTGGTGTCAACATGTACTGGTGTGCAATCAAACAGTTGCAGCACAGCTGTGATATAGAGGTCAGGCAGCAAAAAACAGAACAGATTGGAGACAGAACAGCAACTCCTATTGTCTGTCTACAAATAGCTCAGACGGGTTTTCCTTTGGGGTTTAAAATCTTTTTTGTTTTATGTTGTACTTCTTTATATTGGTATTTGAGGCCTTAGGTTAGGAGGGAATGCTGTATGGAACTGTTTTGTGTATGTAAATAAGTGCACTTAGTAATTTTGAGTTTGCATTTTTCAAATTTCAGAAGTACACATGAGTCTAAGCTGGAATCCTGGGTAAGTATAGCTTTGCACTTTTTGTGTCTGGAACTAGAGGAAAACTTAATTTCTCAGACTCCTTTCCAATCAACATTTTAAGGAGACCCCAATCTCACTTAAAAAAAAAAACTTGAGAAGGTACTTGGCTTCATTTTAGTCTACAGCTCAATGGAGTGCATATTAGCCTATGAAGTACTCTGATCCTATCACAGAGGGTATGTCTACACTGCAATTAAAAAACCCCAGCTGGCCCAGGCTTGTGCTAAGGGACTGTTTAATTGCTATGTAGACATGTGAGCTTGGACTGCAGCCCAAGTTCTAGCACCCTGTGAGATGGGAGGATCCCAAAGCTCAGGCTGCAGCCTGAGCCCTGACACTGACACCACAATTAAACAGCCTCTTAGCCCAAGCCCCTGTGAACCTGAGTCAGCTGGCATGGGCCAGCTGTGGGTTTTTAGCTGCAGTATAGATCTACCCAGAGAGAGTTCTTGTTGAGCCAGAAAGATGTTAGTGTTTCCTATACTAGCCTGTTTAAAACTCTAGTGATCTTTGTCAGTGCAGGATGTAGAGTTCTTTTGTAACGTATATTATATAATGTAAAGTAAAAAACTTGCAAGCCTACTTCTTGAAATTAATTGGACAGTGACAATATCCAAGAGAATCAATCTTTAAAGCAAGTTAAATTTATCAAAGTAAGAAACTTATTTGTCAGTGTTATCAGGGTCAGAGGGGATCAGATATGAATAAAATTTGGGTAGTAGTGCTTGGATAGTAGTAATGTGGTGCTCTGCTGTGTCCACGGTTGATAACAATCAGCTGGGTGCATGTGTTCCCTCTGCCTGCTGTCCTGGCTATGCACAGATCGCTGGCACAGCAGACCCCACGAGAAACCCCAACGACCACAGACTCTGATAAGGTATGAAGGCACTTGGCCAGGTTTATTGCCAAACAAAACACAGTCTAGCTCCCTGGATCAGATGTCTACAGTTCTGCTAGCTCCTTGACAGTGGAACGGCTCCATCAGTGGCAGGATTCTCCACTGCCCCCTAGGCCAGACAAAGGGAACCACTCAGGGGTGCATTCTTATACACAGGTACAATCAATTACACATCACTCCTGATGTATTGAGGTACAACCCCTCTACGTAGTAAGGTGCCGCCTATCACCTTGTACATGTTGGTTTAATCAAAACAACCCCATCCATCATATTACCCTTTTGCCCCTGTCTTTAGGATGGATCAACATGTTCCTTGTTATCTGTGTGGAATGTGCTAGTATTGGAGTGTTCTGGTACCATCCTGGCACATGTCTATATCTCTAGTGTCCAGTACCTTTTAGGTATGTGTGTTTTTGCAACATCAGGCCTCTCCTTGCCAGACTCTGAGCAGGGCATGCCTCTTGCTCACAGCTTAACTTTGCTTTATGTTAACAAAGTCTTCACCATTACTGTAGTTCAGGCCTTAGGCCTCATACCGGGCCTCTGATACAAGGGTTTATGTCTCAGGGCCTCATCTTACTACATAAGGAACTACTGAATATAAGGGTATTAGAATCTGGCCCTTTTATCATTTACACGTCCTTTGAGCAGAGTTAGACAACACAGTAGTTGAAAGCCAGCGATGGGTCTTCACTAGTGCTCCCATGGTTGCTTCTCCTGGGAGAGGTGCACAGGTAGTAACCATGATGGGGAAATGTTAAGAAAAAGGGGCAAATGTAGACAAGCCAAAAATGATGTTATGATTCCAAAGTGGGGTGGTCCGTCAGAATTAAGAGTTTTATTTGGAATCCTTCTGAGGCAAAGTGAAAGACTTTCTAGGGGGACCTCATGGCACTGTGACAGTGGAAGGAATTCAATGCATTTGTTAGCTGTGCACAAAAAATCTGACATATCCATGATAGTAACAGTGTATCATCGTTAATTATTTACATGCAGCATTAGATCTTTCAAAAAAAAGAAAAAGAAAAAAAAACAGCCCCAAGGAATTCAGCATCTGTTTGATTCTTCCATTTCCCAGAAGTAGGTGTGTTCCCCAGACAACAGGGGTGAGCTAGAATGGGAAAGAGTTGTTACTCCATGACTGACTGGACAGATAGCAAGCAGCAGTGTACTAGATTATGCTGGCAATCAGTATTCCCTCTAATTTTTTATGTCCAGGTGTGGAATGAATTTTGTTATGTGCACCAGTATGGAGGTGATATGTGACATATCAACTTCATATTGGCGCACATAACAAAATTCATGCGGTGGGGATGAGGCCAAGGGGTTTGGAGTGTGGGAGGGGGCTCAGGGCTGGGGCAGAGGGTTGGGTGCAGAGAATGAGAGCTCTGGCTAGGGGTGAAGGCTTTGGGGTGAGGTGGGGATGAGGGTTTTGGCATGCGGGAAGTGGCTCAGGGCTGAGGCAGAAGGTTGGGGTGCAGACTCTGGGGTGGGGCTAGGGATGAGAGGTTTGGGGTGCAGGCTTCCCTGGGCTGCAGTGGAGAGAGAGGACTCCCCCAGCCCTCTCTTGCTGCAGCAGCTTGGGGCTGAGGGAGAGGTGCCTTTCCCCTGCTGCGGCAGCTCTGGTGGGGCTGGGTTGGGCCGAGGGAGGTGCTCCTCTTCCTGGCAGCTCTGGTGAGCTGGGGGAGGGGATCCTCTTCACCAGCTGCAGCAAGTCCAGGGCAGGTCCGTGCTGGGTCCGATGGGGAGGGGTGCATCGCTTTGCTGTGGCAGGTCCAGGCATCTCTCCCTGCTGCAGCCCTGAGCCTCTGCGTGAGGCTTAATAGCTGCAAGGCCGCGTGGTCATGGAAATTTAGCTGATAATGCCTTGCCTCAGAGAAGAGAAAAACATAACAAGAAAGGTCCCAAAGAGGATGGTACAAGACAACGACATTGCTTTGGTGAGGCTGAAGAAGAAGTGACTTGTGATTTCAGACTAATCTTTATTTATCGTAAGGTTGTCTATAGCACACACCACTGTAGCTTATTAGGCCTTGATCTTTCAAACAGCGATGCATGGGTGGGCCCTTTCAGTTTCATAAAGCCCTGTTGAAGTCAAGGAGCTCCATTTGGATGCATTGTCTGCCTGTACTTGGTATCACATGACATTGTGATTAAAAAAAAATTAGAATAATATAAAATTAACATAGCCAGTTTTTAATTCATTGAATTTGTGCCAACTGATAGGTCTCAAAATGTAATTGTAAAAGGGGAATCTCATCAAGCAGGTGTATTTCTAGTGGGGTCCTGCATCAATCAGTTCTTGGTTCTGTGCTATTTAACATTTTTATTAATGACCCGGAAGAAAACATAAAATTACCATTGATAAAGTTTTCAGATGACACTAAAATTTGGGTAGTAGTAAATAATAAAGAGGACAGATCACAGATTCAGAGTGATTTAGACTGGTTGGTAAACTGGGCACAAGCAAACAATATGCATTTTAATATGGCTAAAGGTTAATGAATGCATTTGGAAAAAAAATGTAGGTCATACTTAAAAGATGGAGGACTCAATCCTGGGAAGCAGTGACAGAAAAAGATTTGGGGATTGTGGTGGGTAATCAGCTGAACATTAGCTCCCAATGTCATGCTGTGGCCAAAAGAACGAATGCAATCCTGGATGCACAAACAGGGGAACTTCAAATAGGATAGGGATGTTATTTTACCTCTGTATTTGGCACTGGTGTGACTGCTGCTGGAATACTGTGTCCAGTTCTGGTGCCAACAATTCAAGAAGGATGTTGATAAATTGGAGGCGGTTCAGACAAGAGCCACGAGAATGATTATAAGATTAGAAAACATGCCTTATGTTGATAGACTCAAAGAGCTCAATCTATTTAATTTAACAAAGAGAATGTTAAGGGGTGATGTAATTACAGTCTATAAATCTCTACGTGGGGAACAAATAATTAGGAATGGGTTTTCAGTCTGGCAGAGAAAGGTATAACAAGATCCAGTGGCTGGAAGTTGAAGCTAGACAAATTCAGACTGGAAAGAAAGAGTAGATTATTGACAGGGAGAATAATTAACCATTGGATCATGTTATACTTTTCTCTGGTAGATTGAAGAGCCATTATTAAATATTTGTTCCCCATGTAGATACATTAAAATCAAGATTAGTTGCTTTTCTAAAATATATGCTCTAGGAATTATTTTGGGGAAGTTAAATGGCCTGTGGGGATCAGACTAAATGATCACTAGTGAGCTGCAGGATGGGAAGAACATTGTGCTTTCTAGGTAAGCTCCAGGCCTCAGTTAGATCATTATTGGACTTCATGAATATTCTGCCTTTTCTCCCTTCCATGATAGGGAGATGCTGCATGGGAGATACATGTATGTATTTTCTGACTGTCTGCCAACTCCCATTAGTTTGGCTATAGTGGGAATGACTGACTATGAGCTCTGGATCGAGAGATTTTGGGTTGAATGGTTCTCATCTCAGTGTATGTGGACAGAAAACTAGCCAATAGACCAAGATAAATTTTGGCTGGAACATTCCTCTAGCTGAGTTTGAAAAAACGTTTATATAGCCCTTGTAGAAGTGTGTGCATATCTATTACCAATTCTTTATATTAAGATGGGGCTGGTAGCACCACCTGTTACTAAGGTTGCCCAATATTTCCCATTATAAGACACTGTTTTCAGTTGCTTCTAACTTTGCCTAACTTTAACCATTTGGGATGAAGTTTTCCATGCTGTGTGGCTGGTCTCAGGCTGAACTTTTCCAGAAAACGTCAGCCAAAACAGTTCAGTTATTTCTGAAACCGAGACTAGGAAAAATACAATTTTTGTCCATGTTAAAAAATTATGGTGACTTGAACTTTGGCAGGGAGTGACTTGTATATGGGGGGATGTGCCTTTAAGTGTTCCTATGAAAATCTGCCCAAATGTAGCTGTTGCGAGCCTTTGAAAAATTGCAGTTTACACATGATCAGTGCAGACTAGCAGCTAAAATCTCAGGCTTCTGCCCTCACTGAGCATGCCCAATCTCTCACAGCTTCTGCTGTGACTGAACCACATGTGCCATCTCCACAGAGTGACTCAGAATATTGCAGCCCAGGAATGGCTGCCCCAGGCTGGAGTGGGTCTGGGCACTGGAACAGAGATCAAGGAACCTCTGCAACTATTAGGGCTATAGTCTTAAGTTTTTAAAAATGAAAGCGGAGGTTCTACATATCCACTTGTGTTCAGGAGCTGGGGCTTCAAGTAAAACACCAAGTTTCCCAGGACTTGTGGTAAAACCATAAGATCTGACAACTCTGGAGAGCTTTGCTGGAGGCAAGTTCTCTGGAAAGCGGCTGCCTCAGCAGTCTGCCATCTCCCTGCCTGCACTGACATTCTGACAAACGTTGCCAGCCTTTCCCACAGCAGCAGCCCCTTGCAGCTCTCCCACCCAGAACTAATGCTGCTTTGTGCCAACATAACCTGGTTCCTTGGTAGAGATATTCTGAGGACCAGACTCAGCTCTTAATTTCTGAAAGCTGCAATAGTAGTAGAAATAGAATCATAGATTATTAAGGTTGGAAGGGACCTCAGGAGATCATCTAGTCCAACCCCCTGCTCAAAGCAGGACCAATCCTCAGATGGGCCCCCTCAAGGATTGAACTCACAACCCTGGGTTTAGCAGGCCAATGCTCAAACCTGCTGATCAATAATTAGCAATTAGTTGCTATCCTATTACTTGGGTATGTCACATTATGCAGATAGTGTGTGAACGTTTGTAAAAAGAAAGAGACCACGAATAACATATCATAAGAATTAGACATGCAGAAGAAAGTGCTTTATTGTAGTGAAATTACACGGGAGGAAATACCAAAAAGTCTCCTCAGTCCTGGTTCAAGGCACTGAACCATAAACTGGAGATAAGTGCTGTTAACATGTGAGTTACTACATGTGAAAACACATTACACTTCCAGTCATTTTTATTCCTGTAAGGTTAAAAGACACTGTCAAGTATTTTTTATAACTAAAATGTCCCTCATTGTAGGTTTTAAAGAGCTGTTGGAAGCTCAAGTGTGGAGTGTTTTACTTGCAGGATTTTTCTTGTTCATGTGCTCTGTAAAACGGGGATAACAATACTTCCTTTCTCCCACCTCTGTGCACCCTGACTATAGACTATATACTCTTCAGGGCAAGGCCAGTCTCTTACAGTGTATATGTACATACCTAATAAAATAGGTCCCTGATTTTGATTGGAGATCAAGACTGACTACATCATAATGCCGATTAGTTGTTGTAAGGTTGCACTCCTAACCACCAAGGAGGGAGAGGGATTGTTTAGGAGGGCAACAATGAGTATAACTGGACGTGATGAGATAAAAATCAAGAGAAAGGAAACTTAGCTTGAATAGTAGGAGCAACTTCGTAAGAGTAAGGGTTATTAGAGAGTGAAGTAGTATCCCAAGGTAAGTGGTGGAAACATTGCTTGAGTCATTTAAAACCAGACAGAGCTCTAGAAAAGTATGTTGTGAGGCGCAATCCTGCGTTAGGAGAGGATGGGACTGGACCAGATGATGCAACAGTTATTTTCCATCTTTAATGTCTCAAATTCTGGGACTGAGGGATTGCTGACCCATTTTTTTAAATTAAAAAAAATCAGCAATTCATTATGTTAGAGGGGAAAAACATATAGCAAATTACACAAAGCCTTCATACATATATAAAAGAAAAGGCAGGTGGGCTAAATTTTGGCCCTTCCAGCCCTGAAAGTGACCTCTGAAGGATAGAAGCACAACACTCTATCACACAGCTCTCACATTTCTATTATTTTCTTTCAGTGTAATATATTATGTGCAGTATATACACTTTTTTACATTATAATGCACCACACACACCCAATGCTGAAAAAACATGATACATTAGGCTGACACCCAGTTTCAGAAAAGCTTTATGCAAAAGAAGTGTTCACGCCAAGCTAGCTTAATCTTGGTCCTTTTAAAGTAAAATGTTGTGGATGATGTTTTGCAAGACAACTATTTGTACATTGTGTTGAGAATGGACGGTTTATTTAAACATAGGATTCCTTAGCATATTTGATCTGGTCAACCTCAAAGAGTGGCTGACTGCATCGTCGTATCAGATACTCTTGTTTGTTCTTTTGGTAGGACTCAGACATAGTCCTGAGACGATAAACTCGAGGGGTTACAGGTAAACTTGCACGGGAATTTATTCCAATGTCAATGGTTTCAGTTTGTATCTGAGAATCATTTACCACAAAAAGTCTGTCAGAGGGTAGCTCCTTCTGATCTGTATCTGTTGTAACCTCTCTATTGTTGAGACATGGATGAAGAGGCAAAGAGTCTTGATTTGACACAGTTGCTCTCATATTCTGAACTGTTAAGGTACTGTATGAAGGGACCTTAGCAGCCAGGCAGTTTTTAGTAGCCTCTTCATACGATGGTGGTTTGCCAGGATTTTTCTGGTCCACTTCTCTAAACACCTCATCAGCTGACCTGAAACGAGATCTTGGTTGATATACCATAGATAATGGTTTGCCATTGTTGGTACAGTGTTCCTGGACTATTCTGCCTGAAAACTGATTTTCTTTCTTTGAATCCTTCTTGAAGCTTTGTCTCTGAAAGCCCGTAGCTTTTCCAGGCTCCCAGCTTTGGGTTTTTGTTAGCACTTTCTTGCGGGTTGCAAAAGAAAATGACATGGAGTGCTTTTTGATCTCTCTGATGGGTGTATCACTTTCATCGGCAGTCTTGGTGGAAAAGGACTGGGGTCTGGTTACGAAGTTTCTCTTGGGACTGGAAGGAGAAACTAATGGTGAGCTGGTAAAGACAGAGCAGTCAGAATTGGATAAGGAGCTATCCAAGGAACAGTTGGAGGATGTTTTGGGTAATGAGCCACTTGATAATTCTGATGGCAAGTTGGTTTTCACACTTAGGTTTAGTGGCTTTTTAGTCCTATAGTGACCTCCAGGAAACAATTCCCCTGGCAGGTGCTTTTCCAGTTCTTGATCTTGCAACCTCAGCTGTTCCTGCTGGATGGTGAAGTTATCCTCACTTTTGGTTAGCTTCTGGCTCCTTATCTTGCCTTCAAGGCAGTCCTGCAAGGACATGTCTGGCTCAGAGAATCTCCTATCCAGTGTGCTTATGGAGTTTTTAAAAACGGTTAGTGAAGAGGCAGAGGGGGGCAGGTCCTGTGTTTTTTGGCATTGTGGGTCTCTACTGCTCAGGCTACTGGTTTTCCCTTTGGCCTTCTGGAGCTGCTTGATTTGAGAAATGCTGGAGCTACATTCAGCCTCAGGATCAGTGCTTTCGTAGGCAGAGTCATTTTGCTGAGTGGGAGATAACAGTTCTGTGGGAGAGGAAGAAATTGTCAGTACATTACATGCCAAGCAAAAACTATTTGAAAATAACCATTACTGATGTGCTGATCTCCATTTATTCATAGTTGTGGTGTCAGATCCTCAGCTGATGTAAACTGACTTCACTGGAACTACAGCAACTTATACCAGTTGAGAATCTGACCCATGTAGTTCAGTCGAACACCTCAAGAGTTCTTATCTGACAAATTCACTAAATTCAGGTAAATACCCAACTAACTGTAGCATAATATTTTTTAGAGGGCTAAAGGGGAGAACAGAAGGTAAACAATTTTACGAATGGGGATAGAAGAAAACAAGTAGAAAAAAACCCCAGCTATGAACAATCGCTATATTCTATAGCTTCCTAATGGGGCACATTTGTTTCAATTTTCATTGTTCCTAAAAAGAACAATCTTCTTAATCCATTTATATAAAAAAGGGTGGTGGGTCTCCTTAAAATCCATGGGGTCAGACTTCAATGGGAGCTGAGGACACTCAGCACCTTGCAACATAGAGTCCTATCAAAGGCTATGAATATTATGAGTTTATAAACTGTATGAGGATCTGATGCTCGGCATTGGGAATGAGTCTAGCCTTGTGGATATTTGTCATTTTATGTGATTTCTTTAGCATGTAGAGCATGCTCCAATAAAATAACATTGTCAGTTTGTGTCTGGCACCCAGAAAACCTCTGTACTTTCAGTAAAATTTTAATATAAACGTGCTTCGATAACTTGATAGACAAGATACCATGCATAAATATATACAGGGATGTTATTTATCCAAATCTGGAATGGGTCCAGTACACCCAATATGTAAAATACATCAACACATTATAGTACCTGTGGAGCTGTCTGTGTGTTCCAGTGAATCATCAGCTGATGAACTGAAGAGCAGAGATATATTTTCCCCAAATACTTCAAAGTAGTTATCAATGAGGAATTCCACTAATGTCTTAACCTGTGAAAATAAAATAAGTATTTGTGTGTGTGTTAAACTAAGCATTTGAACTGGCAGTTTCATAACTGGCACTGGTTTTGTTTTTATTTTGCAATATAAGATCTAGGTTAACTAATTTATTTTAACCAAAGGGGTACAAAGAACATGTATAGTATATACTAACTTATCATAATACGGTACAATACTTTTGTATATAATACTGCAGCAGCTGGGTAGCTGCTACAACATTAGGTTAAGCTACTCCTTTATAAAGAGTTCCACATATCAGACAGCAAGGTATCTTTGAACAGAACTATGCTGAACGATGAAGGGCTTGCAGGAATGGATGGATCCTGTGAAAATGTTAGTCTCATCCTACGTAATGGGCCACCTTGGAACAGGGGTCCTGGACCTATGGATATGTGGATCTGCTCAGATTTATCCAAAAAGACTTAACTCTCAGTTGAAGACTGCAACTCAAATAGTGTATGTGTGTGTGTATATATCTAGATATATATACATACACACACACACACACACACACACACACACACACACACACACACACACACACACACACACACACACACAATATATTTTATTGATATATATGTGTTCAGTACATTTGTATTCAGGAGCTGGAAATATGAGTAGCGCGTACTCTAGGCTAACTCATTGTTTGTACAATGTAGATGATGAGTCAAGGAGACTTGATGACCTGTTTCTGAATAGATGAGTGAAGGGTTGACCCAGAGATGGTTGGTAGTGGTGCCTCACTTAGCTTCTGAAGGCAAATAGTAATGGTAAGGGTCAGTTTAGGGAAGCGGCAGAGGGAGGAAGCCAAACTAACCTTGTCATTCATCTGTTTCTGGACTTCGAGTGGTAAGGTTTCAGCTTGCTTTGGAGTCAGCAGGTTTGGCCCAATGCAGATAGCAAGATTGCTGGAATCCATCCGGTTGACCTCAGAGGTTTTGCTGAGATGATGAAGCACAAAGACCAAATGCCTGAGCAAGAGGAGATTTGGTCTTGGTAATTTGTCTGCAACCCTAAGAAACATGAAAAAATGCAAAATTAAGTAGGTGACAATGACCTCTTCTTTATGGGAACAAGTTTCAGTTTAGCTCCCATAGATGACATTTCCTTTAAAAAGAGGAAAATGATTTTCTTAACTGTTTTACAAAACTACCATTCAAAAATCCCCAACAGCAGCTGACTGTGTGTCTAACCATAACGTCTTGACTAACAAGCAAGCGTTAGAATACTTTTAAAATAAATTAACAAACAATGTTAATAAATGATATGCAATCTAGAAATATCACTGGAGAGGTTCAATAATATTGATCCTTAACATGTCTTAAGTCATGTTATGTAACTTTACAGTGATTTCATATAATTCAGCTGTTATAAATTATATTTTTCTGTTTTTCTCCCCCCCCAAGAATGAAAAATTTTCTTTTGTTTTCCCAGGATCAGGTTCAAACCAATGGAAGCTTTTCCATTGACTTCGATGGGCTTTGGATGAGGCCCCAGTTGACTGTCCACTGTTGATGTACAGCATTAATCACCAAAACATTGCAAGTCTGTTTGTTCATTATTCTGGAGGTCTTATGTTTTTTCAATCAATCTCACATACATTAGGATAGTATTGTTACTAAAGAAATGCTGTTCTGCACCATTTTCACTCCAAAATTAACCACTGGAGAAGTTGCACCAACTTTCTACAAATGACATGAGTGGAAATGTTTCCAGGCAGGTCACTGGATTTGGATTCTCCATATCAATGGGACTGATTGCAAAACTTACTCTTTCAATCCTTCAATTCTGTCAGGATTGCTCTGCTTCTCCATCACTGTCATCCACTCATCATAAAGTTCAGATGAGAGTAGCTTATCTGGGATATTTCGTAGGAAATCCTGCAATGAAGAGACCTTTGGTTTAGCATTTGGATAATACCATTTACCATGGAATGAACATAAAGATGTTTCTTGCCTTTTGATTATTACCATGACTTTGACTCGACACAATGCTCATCAATTTTAGCTATGTGGTACATATATACACACACACACACACACACACACACACACACACAACCATTTATGTATGTTGTATGAATATATACACACAGCCATTTATATATGTTGTATGAATATATACAAAACAGCATGAAGTGCTTCATGAAGAAAGATAAAATATAGCTACCCCCATTTTACAGAGGGGAAAACTGAGGTTTTGAGGTGACTTGTCCAAGGTCACATAGGAATTGGAAGTCAGTGGGAGAAAAATAAAATAAGAAATGAAAAAGGTTATCAATTTTTTCTGAAGCTGAAAAAGTTTAGTCTAGCTTCACTTTGGTTTTAATTTTGGTTCCAGGTTAGGATCTGTTCTAGTTACTAGTTTGCCCATTCCTGTTAGAAATTTACTCTCATAGCTAGGGATCAGGTGCATTTACCTTAAAGACCACTGCTAACAGATGCACGGGTTTGCTTTCCAAGTCAACCTTTCCTCCTGAGTTCAGTTCTTCCTTCAACTCCCTGCGTGCTTTTTCATTGGCAGCTTTTCTGAATATTCCTTCAGTGAAAGGTCCTTTAAAGTACAGTGTAGTAAGGATATCCTATAGGAAACACACATACAGGAATGGAAGAATGGTAAGGAAGGCCATATAGAACATAACTGTGTTATTAAAGATATAAGCATGTTTAACTGGGAGCCGCACTGTTCTTAAAGTGGGATACCATCTAGTGTCGGTTTGCAACAAATTGCACTTTAAGGGCTTGACTTTTCTCTCACTTTAACTTTACATCAGCTTCAGTGGAATTACTGCTGATTTCCAGCAGGAGATGAATTGGGCACTCATGTTTTCGTCTCCACTCCCATATTGAAAGTCTAGTGAAGCTCACTTTGGAAAAAAAAAATCCATTGCTTGAACGTGGGCCAAGTCCAGTTCTGAGCTTATCATACCCTTGACAAGGGGCCTTGACACATGCTTCCTTTGCTGAGGAGGCATTTGTGTGGGTCAGAAGTTGTTTGCTCAAAAGCTGAGTGCTTTTGTCAGGGAACTCTGTCATTCATAATGTCTTTGTGCTTCTGAAATATTTTAAAGGTGAAGTGATCACACATGCCAATGACATGATCAAGAAGGTAACTCACTTTTCCTGACTCCCAGATTGGTGCCCTCGCCAGTGGACCACACTTCTAACACAAGCTACAGGGGCTGAACCCAACCCCTCACATCTGAGTACCCTCAAACTTTGGATTTGCATCTGAACTCTGCTACTAACCCCTTTTTCTATAGTGAATCAAGCCAAGCCTCTCCACCACCCTGAACTTCACAGCTTTTTAGCTGCTGCTTTTCTACTGACTTATGATGGTCTAACCCATGCAGTTTTTAGTATAGTCCGTTAGTCTGTAATCCTCACGTGTGTAATTGAAGACAATGGGAGTTGAGGGACTGGGTTTTTCTAGGACAGAGGAAAATCCCCGTCTTGCTTAGTAGCACTATTATTTGCACATGAATATTAATACCAAGCTCTTATACAGAGATTTTCAGTGGTAGGTCTCAAAACACTTTACAAATTGAGGTATCATTAGGCTCATTTAACGGATGGGGAAACTGAGGCAGAGTGAAGTGACATGCCTAAGGTCATCAGCAGACCCAGAACCGAGGTCTCTTGAATACTAGTCTAGTGCCCTACCTACTAGGAAATATTGCCCCTCATTAGACATAAGAAGTACCAAATGGCTATTGCTTACCTGGATGGGTTTGGGGAGTGTGTCATCTTCACCACAGACAATTGACAGAGGCTGATCAAACAGAGAACTCTTCAGATCAGATTCTAAATGTCCCGAGGACTCTGATATGGTAGAGTTCCATCGCAGCGCGAAGGGCCATGATATCACCTTCTTTCTTTTCTTATTACCATCTATTACAAGCAAAAGCAAAACAAAAATGAAAGGAAAGTCAGTGTGAGAAAACTACAGTGGATATGATCTGGTATGCTCTGTGACAGAGGAAATAATATCCACCACACACATTAAAACAAGGATGCCAAGTTAAACAGAGCAAAGCTAAATTGAAAGACAGCTAAGCTGTTACTAAGGAAACAAGTCCTTAAACTGTAACACTCTGACCATCTCTATAAAGACAGCACCTTTCCTGTTTCTATGTCGTACTCATTGTTTTGTCTTAGCATTAGACTTACAGCAGGAACGTGCACAGCCCAAGAGCTGCTTTTGTGGTTGATTCAACAGTAGCGGATCCCCAGTTTGTAGTGTTATGAATTTTCTTTCACTACATTATTTGACCCTGCTCAACGTCCCTATTAGTGGATTCATGGAAGTGGGGGCTCTTTCTTTCTTTCCAACACCTTGCAAAGCATTGATTAGATGCACATCCTTTCATAGCTTGCACCTTGTGGATACTAGTGCTCCAGGCCTCTCATAGATCACTCACTGGCCCTTTTTTCTTTAGTAGATATGGACTTTTTTCTGTTTGGGGGTTGTTGCTGGCCCGCTGGATGCAAGCTATGGATATATGCCAGGGATCTCAACTCTTGTGGCAACTAGTCTGGGTAGTAGGTAGGTCCAAATGTGCACGAATTCTGTGTCTGTCTCCATTTCAGTGCTCTCTTTTTATGCTTCAGAAACTCAAATACAGTGACTCAGTGGGTCAACGTCTGCTTTAAGACTTTAAAGTTTTGTTCTAGGCAGCCACAAGGGGGTGCCTTAGAACACAGCACACATGCCTGGAGGATATCAACAACATTCCTCGCCTTCTGCTGTTTGAGGTTTCTAAATCTCCCATGGTTGGACTTGAACCTGGATCTTAAACATGGAGGCATGTTGGAAACTTGAAGATTACAGTGTACTGAAGCTTATGTTTTCCCCATAAAGCATAAATGGGAGTGTTTTCTAAACAAGTTGCCTTCTTTGCAGAGATTGAATATCCCAACTCCAAAATGAAATGGAAAATTTGCTATGTGTATTAGAGGTTAGCAGGACCTGCACCTGTGGCTCACTAAAGTCCTGATAATTAAGAGTTAAAAATAATAACAATGTCAAATAATGTGATATTAACATACATAATATCAATTAACAATAAACTGTTTTCCTGCTTCCAGTACTATATATATAATATACCAGCTTCAGTTTTGCAGAAATACGAGCTTTCAACGCTTATGTAAGAGGAAAATTTATGTTCAAAACTCACCAATCAGATGGCAAAGCCCATCTTCACTGTCACACGACACCAACAAGTGACATTTCTTGATATCACCCTAAAATAAATGTTAATCAGTTGTAAGCAGAGAAGCCAACCACATCTGTATCTCAAAATCCCGTGATATGTTTCATATACAAAATGGAAAAATATAGCTTCACAGAATTAATTTATTAAGTCTAGCAATTAAACGTAAACTCTGTATTATATAGAACTATCCAGTCCTAATGTTTATGTTGCTTTTGGGAACCTAGGAATTTCCAGAAGGGTCATACCCAAGCCTGACAGTGGCTAGCATCAGATGTTTCAGAGGAAGATGTAAGATCCTTGCAGTAGGCAAATGTGGGATAATCTGCCTTCCACATAGCGGTAGGTCTTATTCTGATCTCTAATAGTTAGAAATCTGCTTAAATCCTGAAACATTCCAAAATATTTTCATTAACTATTATGACTGGATAGTCTTGATATCCTTAAAAATATCCAATCTCTTTTTGAATCTTGCTTAAACTAACTTTAAACATCATCACTGCTGCATATTTGTTCTTTAGATGTAATACCTAAACAAGGCACAAATTAAACACACAGCAAGGTCTGGATCCTCAGCTTGTGTAAATGAGCAAACTCCACTGACTTCAGCAGAATGATGCCGATTTACACCAGCTGAGGATCTGGCCCCAAGTTTGCCAGGGCATCACATATGAACATACAATAGGAATTGGATGGAGTTAGAGATTGTTTACCTCTGACTGGCACTCAATCAAAGTCTCCATATTGCTGGCATTTAGAGGTTTTGGCTAAGAAAGAAAACAAATACAAAACGTGAGAAACTATTCCAACATTGTTTGTAAAAATTAACATTTTGTAAAGTAGATCCTTTGACTCATTAAACACACTTACAGCATTGCAGCTGCTTAACACCTTCATAAGGAATTTAGTTGATGGAACTTTAGTGATTCTGGTTCCCTTGGTTTCTTTTGTTTGCCTGTGCAGAATGAATGGACAAAGAAATGACGATTACTCACGTAACATTTAATCATTCTTTTGTGCCTCTACTGCAAGCCAAAATATCATTTAAAATATATCTTGACATAAGTCAATCTTTCTATCCTTAGCAAATTATAAAACATTATTATGAGAGTTGAAATTGTATCTGTAATGCATTTAGTACAATTACCATAGATATGCCTTCCTTTAAAAAAGAGCTTTTCACTTTCACTACATGCAAGGAGTAGATAATAAATGCTGAAAGCTAGACCATATAACAAAACTAATCTGACACTAAACTCGCTCAATCAGCTATGCACAACAACCACAATGGCAATGGGTGACCACCTCCCCCAGCACACAATTTCTGCAGTCTAAATTTGTAGTATTACACTAACTTTAATATTCACTGGTACCTTCATTTCATTGGCAGAAGAGGGCTTACCAGAGGATGGTATCCAGCCAGAGTTCTTTTACCTCGAGCGAACTATAGAGAAAAGGAGGAACAGCATGACTCTCTCTGCTGATACTAATCCTCTGCAGAGACAGAAGGAGACTAAACAGTTCTGCCCCCACGTGTGCTGCATTATAAACGGAGAATAAGAGAAGGTGGAAATTCATAAACTGAGACAGGAAGAAGCATCATGGGGCAGGACAAGATTCTCTGACCGACACTTCAAAGTTCTAGCTTCCTCTTTCCTTTTAGGGCAGCTGCAGTGCTTTTATTTTTTTAAAACCTTGTAGCTGTTATGCATGGAAAAGACGAGTCATCTGGCAGGTAAAGGTTCCGTGTAACGTCACTGTCATCAGGTAGGATGTGTGAAAAGGATGATGCAATGTAGACAGGTTAAAATTAATTTCTAAAGGGCAATTTGCACTGTTTAACACCCCCATGCGAGTAGAATGCCATAGCTTTCACAATTAAAAAGACACCATCTGTTTAAATGTGACCCTCCATTTAGGTTTGTCAAGCTTTTCATGACACCTTAGACCAACAGACATGTTTCTATGCATTATTTTTTAAAAACTACAATGGAAACTGGTTTTAAACAAGTGCAACAGCAACTTTTGCAGCACTGGGGTAGCTTCTGAAAAATCTAAAAAAATGAAATTGACTAGAGAGTGACAATGAGTTTTTCATTGTCCCAGTTGAGTGCAGTTCAAAAGATAATTACGCTGCACATAAAGTGAAAGGTGAACCTGAATTTTAAAGGCTTTTCCATTTTAATAATCTAAGTTATTAGTAGCAATGGTAAGTAAATCTGTTTATTAAAAGTAAAACCAGTTTGTCTAGCTAATGAAAAGGGATTTGAATAAAACTGATGAAAAGTCAAGAAACTTGCAGTAAGAGCTCACTGTGCCCTTTCTTAACAACAGCTTCTTGTAAGAAATAAATCTGAGTAAGACACTGATTTCTTTTGTGGCCTTGGAGAAGTCACTTCTCTGCCTCGGATTATCTGCAAAATGGGGATAGAATAAGAGACTCATAGGATTGAAAGGGACCTCGAGAGGTCATCTAGTCCAGTTCCCTGTACTCATGGCAGGACTAAGTATTATCTAGATCGTCCCTGACAGGTGGTAACAACGCTCAGATATATTGCTAGAGATGTTGTGCAGATTCAGTAATGTTTGCAAAATAAAGATGAAAGCTGCTACATAAGTGCGAAATATTATAAAGAAAGTAAAGGTTTAAATTTATTCCAGACAGGAAGAGAAAGGGGCCATTTGTTTCTCTTACTCATCAATGGCTCATACATCCATTTCAGTGTTTTGTTTTTTTTTTACAAGTATTAGAATAGTGTACTGAACACATAATCTGAACTTTCCTTTCTTTAACTAGTAACTGGGCCAGGATACCTGTAGATCAGGGGTTCTCAAACTGGGAGTTATTACATGGGGGTCACGAGCTGTCAGTCTCTACCCCCAGATCCTGCTTCATCCACCAGCATTTTAATAGTGTTAAATATAAAAAAAAGTATGTTTTTAATTTATGGGGGGTCACACTCAGAGGCTTGCTGTGTGAAAGAGGTCACCAGTGCAAAAGTTTAGGAACAACTGCTGTAGATTGTAATCTGATTAATAGGTATTTTAGACTTTGCTTTACCTCTCATGCAAATTCCATATTACTTGATGCAGCACCTCGTATTTTCACTGGTTTATCACAGCAGTCCTGCAAACTGTTCTGCATGGGTGGACCCTTTTCATGCATGGAATTGTGCTGAAGTCAATGGGGCTTCATGTCAGGGTAGGGATCTGCTCACAGAGAATAGGTTGCAAGATCAGGGTCCATCTTTGTCCAGTACCTGACCCCATGGAGTCCTGATACTGACTGGGGCCTTTGAGTGCTACTATAGAAACAATAATAGCAATTAAGCCGTGCAAAACAATTGCAAGGGAGGTAACTGCTATTCATGTTATTAACAACAAAAGTAAATCACAGAGAGATTAAGATACTGACTCAAGGTCACTTAAGGTATGTCTACATTGCAAAAAGAAAAGACCTGTGGCAGTGAGTCTCACAGCCCAGGTCAACTGACTGAGGCTCACACTATACTGCTAAAAATGGTAGTTTAGGCATCCGAGTTCAGGCTGAGACTGAGAGACATTAATGCCAGAAGGGGCCATCATGATCATTTTATCTGACCTCCTGCACATCGCAGGCCATAGAACCTCACCCACTCACTCCGGTAACAGATCCCTAACCTCTGGCTGAGTCACTGAAGTCCTCAGACCCTGGTTTAAAGACGTCAAGTTACAGAGAATTCACCATTTACACTAGATGAAACCTGCAGGTGACCCATGCCCCATGCTACAGAGAAAGGCGAAAAACGCACAGGGTCCCTGCCAATCTGACCCGGGGGAAAAATTCCTTCCTGACCCCAAATATGGTGATCAGTTAGACCCTGAACATGTGGGCAAGACCCACCAGCCAGACACCTGGGAAATAATTCTCTGTAGTAATTCACTGTTACTTTGTAGTAACTCTAGTGCCCCATCACCAGCTATTGAAGATATTTGCTGCTAGCAGTCACGGATCAGCTACATGCCTTTGTAGGCAGTCCCACGATACCACCCCCTCCATAAACTTATCAAGCTCAGTCCTGCAGCCAGTTAGGTTGTTTGCCCCCACTGCTCCTCTGCTGTTCCAGATCTTCATTCCTTTGATGGTTAAAAACCTTCATCTAATCTCAAGTCTAAACTTGTTGATGGCCAGTTTATATCCATTTGTTCTTGTATTCACACTGGTGCTTAACTTAACTCATCTCCTTCCCTGGTATTTATCCCTCTGATGTAGTTATAGAGAGCAATCATATCTCTCCATGTGCCTGAGTTGGTTGACCTGGGCTCTGAGACTTACTGCTGGGGTCTTTTTTTGCAGTGTAGACATACCCTTAGTGACTCATTTGCAGAGCTGAATTAGAACCCAGGACTTCTGGCTTCCAGTCTCTTGTTCTAAATCATTAAGGGTATGTCTGCACAGCAAAAGCTATACACAGGTTAGGCTACCCAAGCTAGCTTGAATCTTACTAGTACAAGTTATGTAGCAGTGGAGACAGAGCAGTGCAGGCTTCAATACAGATAACACAACCTGGCACAGTCTCTGGGTGCATGCTCAGCCCCCTAGCCTGCTTTGAAGCCTATGCTGTGCCGTCTTCACTGCTATTATTACCCATGCTAGCTGGATTCAAGCTTGTTCAGGCAGGCTTACCTATGCACAGCTATTGCTGTGTAGACATCCTGCAAGCTGAAAAAGGGGACTAAAAGGGATTGGAAATAGGCCCCAGGAATCGTTCATCTTTATTTAGGTAAAGTCACATCTGGTAGTGCCCAAAAGTTATTTGAAATGAATTGGTGGTCTCAGTTCAGTTCCTAGTGGGCAGATGTCTACAATACTAAACCCATCATCTTAGCCCATATTGAAAAATCCTATAGAATGTATTCGGGATGAAACTAATAGAGATCAAAAGAAATTATTCTAAAAACCTTAAATATTGATTAGTGATTTTTTTTAAATCCTATGGGATTTTATAGCAGATGAATGATTCCCTATTAAATTATAGGTATGCCTTACAATTTCTATGGAAACATTATTGCTCTGTATTCAGTGCTTTTCCATAACAATGACAGGCAGCTGCAGGATCCTTGCTGGCAGTCTCACCAGAATATCCAAGGACTGATGCTTTGGGACAGGGAGCATGCTCTTTTTAATCCATCTGTTAAGCACATTGGCATACTATTGGGTGCGGTATAAATATGTTAATATGTAAAAAGGGAACAGGCATGACCAGAACAACCCTCTCCTCACTCAAAGTGGTCCCTCCAGGACAAGTTTCAGACACGCAGACAGGCCAATGTGGGGAAGTTTGACCTGTTCCATGGGTAAATAAGGATGCTGAAACTGATCCTTGAATTCAGTGGTGGTTCAGTGTGCAGTGCTTTGCAGGACCAGACTATTAGCTTAGTGTAGCCAGACATATGATGTAAGCCTTCTAATTTCCTAGAGGCAGTATTTCTCATGGGGATTGGTAGGCTGTTAGTACTTTCTCAGATCTTTAGTGAAGATACATTGCTACACCTCTCTTTCTAACCACATTCCCTGTGTTAGCAGGCATCCTGTGTGTATGGCAGATCTGGTTTAGAAAATTATGGGCATGGTTTGAGCAGTGGATGTGTATAAAAATTAACCAATGTGGGTTCAGATTTAAAATCCCCAACTATATCCCTCAATTGTCATCTGGTGTATTTCACAAGCATTGAATTCATGCAGCAATACTGTAAAAGCAATGTGTTTCACTGTAAGCAAACTCACTCCTGCAGAGCACGCATCCTAAATAGGCATGTCTCTGTGTAGCTGTTATATTGTCACATACAATTCGCAGGATCACATTCACGGAAAGACAGCATTAAATTGTGAAATCTCAGCTTCTGTTCAGCCCCACAGATTTCCCTCCTTCCCTTGAGATCAGAACAGTTGCTACTAGGGATGATATCTCAGGCAGCACCAGGTGGATGAAGGAAAGAGAGCCAGTAGGGTTCAACCTTCGCTGGCAAGCAGCAGCTGTGGTATTTTCACAGCTGGCTCAATGAGAGTGTGAAGAGTAACGCAGTACCAGCAATCAAAGCTGTCTCACACCTTAGAGGTAATAGATGCAGGATAAAAAAATTCACTATCCACGTGGAACGTTCCCAGGCTATCATAGAAAAAGCTCTAAAAGAACTAGACCGCTATTTTTTTGGTAAGTGAACAACTCCCTTCCCACCACAGATATAGAGCTAAATCTTGAAGGCCTTTGGCATGATGTATGCACAGCATTTGTGCCGGTATAACTACAGGATGTCAGTTAGGGGTGTTTGTTTTTGTTTGGTTGGGTTTTTTTACTGGTATAGTTATACCATTATAACCCCTAGTGTCAGATGTCCCAACAGTCCTGGGTTTTGTGGGACTGTCCTGCTTTGACCCATAAAGCCTGGTCCTTTTGAAACGGCTCCTGTCCTACACGGCTGTCTGGGCTTGGATCCCTGCTCCCAGCACTGTGACCTGGCCTGTGGTGCACAGGCTCACAATGCTGCTCAGGTTTGGCCCAGCCCACTCTGACAGAGGGGTAGCTGGGCCAAGTTTGAGTAACCAGTGCTGCAACCCTGTGTGCCAGGGTTAGGTTGCAATGCCTGGAGCAGGGAGCCACGCCCAGCCAGACCCACAAGACAGGAGCTGCTGTTGCAGGGTAAGTTCAAGGTGGGCTTGCTTTGCAACCTCCCAAGCCTCCCATCCCTCAGGGGAAGGATCCACTTTAGCATATGCCTAGAATGGATGCAGTTATGCAAGTATAAAGGTGCCTTATATCGGCATAGTTTAATCTCCTTTCCATATGGAAATACTAGTACAAAGCACATTTATATCAGTATAACCATGTCCAGGGGATGGGGGAAAATGGAGGGTTTATAAGGTGTATACTTTGTGTAGAGAAGGCCTGAGAGTTGGGACACAAGCCTTTAAAGTGTATGACAAAGACTCTAAGGTTGTGTCTACACAACAAAGCGTATTTTGATTTAGTTTTGTTGGCTCAGTTGTGTCTACACTGGGGATTTTGCTTGCATAGCTATGTCCCCCAGGGGTGCGAATTTTGCACAGTTCAAGCTGACATAGGTTTGCCAGCAGAACTCTGTAGTGTAGATCAGACCTAGGTTTGGTGTGCAACGTGAAATAACAAAAGGGGAAGCTTGCAGTGAGGTGAGAGGAATGATTTTTAGTCTGGTGCTCACCTTAATTTTTTTCTGACTGCTTTCAGGGCTCCTTCCTCATTGTGTGCTGTGGTGATCTCATGTGCCGAGGTGTGCTTCTCAGAGAAGTACGAATGAAAAGACTGCAAGTTCATCCGCCGGCCAGTGCCTGTGGTACCTTTGTGAAGCCAGTTTTAAAGGACTTGAGTGATGGGCCTTCCAAATCATTTTAACCAAGTTAACTATATGCCAACTTTTTATTTAGTTATTTATGTTAACGTTTTAAACCTTTACTTTGATCAGTGATGTCACCTTCCTGCAGTTCAAATGATTGCTAGTCGCAGCTCATTGACATGCCCCAGACTATGACAATAAGAGGGAGCATCATTTGGGGCAGGAGAGAGAGAAAGAAATGATAAACTAATAGTCAACAATAGAAGGTAGAAGAAAATAATCTGCTAAAGTTCCTTTCACGGAAGTGTCTGTTTTTTTCCCTTATCGAACCACAAATGGGAAAATCCCAGCTGTGGTTTGCTTCTGTTTGTTTCAGTTGGACTTTCACAAATGTGACACGTGATGGATTTTACAAATCGTTCATGTAAACATATCGTGAAACGTGCCTTTGTTCTGATGTCTTACTATTTGGAAGATTGCAGAGGTTTAGCTGTGACAAGCATACAACAGGATGCTACTAAAGGCGGTGGCTCTTTCAACCCCGTATATAATCTAGAAGAAAGAGCCAGGTTCTGCATCAACGCCTCTGAATGTTGAAAACTGGTTGTATTCCAGCTTTCTCTCAACTGGCCCAATTACTGTCTCCCTGGGGACAATGGAAACATCAGGGCCGCCGAGAGCAGGTTCGGGCCCTGGTGAAAATTTTTTTTCGGGCCCCCCAGCAAGAGCGGAGCAGCTAAACAGGGCCAATGAAACCAGGGAAGCCAGGCCCCAGGCCCCCTTCTGGACTGCCAGGCCCTGGTAATTTGTACTGGCTTCCCCCCCGTCTCGTAGGCCCTGGGAAATTTACCAAAATAAGGGGCACCATTACGCAAAAGCTAAGGACTGCCTGCTTTCTTTCCTTTGGGGGGTGAGGTGGGTGGGAAGGAAGAGACTGGACTGCATGACCTGGCAGTAGACTCACACAGCACAATGCTAGTGTAGCTAATCGGGACAGGGCACACTCACACACACTTTCTTTAGCTCTAATCTTGTTCTGCTCTCTAGCACATATCAGATGAGTTTGGGAATGTTCACGAATGGAGCCTCGAGGCACAGAGTTTAAAGGCACACAGCACCACCAGATCTGATCACCTGTATATCACAGGCCACCAACACCACCCAACACCCGCACACGAAACAACCAGAATAAAACCAAAATCTTACAGCCCACAGGAGACTAAACTGTTAGCACTACAGGGAGAGAATAGAAGGGACTGAGATGCACCAATGCCTGAAGCCCCCCACAATGTCAGGGAACTGACTGAATGAGATATACCCAGATAACCCTGGCAAGTAACCCCCACTCCATGATACAGAGGAAGGTGACAACTACCCAAGGGCCCTGCCAATCTGACCTGGCTTTTTTGTCCTGCCCCCTTTGGTTCAGGCTCTTCTCTACCTGAAAAGATTCAGAACCAGCACTATTAACCCAGCCAACCCTTGCCACTGCTGAACTTCAACAGTGTGGATAAGTGGGGCATAGATGTATACCAGTCTTGGTTTTGCACAAAATCCACCCTCCATTTTTCAAATCTCTACTTTACAGGTTTTAACCCTACTTATATATCAAGATCAAACAGAAGTATGGGCTCACCACAATTCCTCACTGTTTCTCAATTGCACAGGATGAGCGTATAAATAAAAAATAAGCTTCTAAACATGCCCTGGGTTTCCTGTCGCCTTCCAGTGACTCCTTTCCTGTTTGCATTAATTTTGTAATATTACTTGCATTCACATTATCCTTTCAAGGTCAGTATTAGATCTAGACTAAACTGGAAGCTGCTTTTTATACCCACCTCTAGATTTTTGTCCTGAGACTTCCACCACCAGTAGGCTAGTCCCAAACTGCTCCTCTCAGGCTCTGGCCGTCCTGGCCGTGCAGTTCCTCATTCCAAAGGGTGTCATTATTCCCCTTCAGTTACATGTAGTGGGTCCCTTGTGTCTCAGATGTCCTCTGGAATCGTTTGTCCCTTTGAACCACCACGACAGCCAGCATAAAGGATTCTGGGATGCTTTTAGCAATTTAAGGTGCCCACCATTTGTGAGTGAGGAGACACAAGAGCACACTTATTAAAGAAGAAATATCAGATGGGTGATCAAATGAGCTGATAGGAGAAAAGGAGCAAATAACAATGTCTGGGCAACCACATCTCTTCTTCCCATAGGATGCCAACATACCTAAGATTGGCCCTGAATGCTGTATATTGGTATCTGTTACAGCACCCAGCAGCAGAGGAATTGCAACTGGAGTAGAATTTAAGTGTTTGCTGGATTATGGCAAACAACTAAAACTAAGAAGGGTGAACAATAATAGTTTAATGCCATTATGAATTGAACTTTCTTCTTAGAGATGCCAAAGGGATGTGCTGCTAGTTCTTATTCCAAATGTAATGGTAAAAATATGTCTCAATGAGAAGTTACTCTATCCCTTTTTTTTATACCCACAGGTTTGGCCTCTTATTCTGTCAGGTAAATAAATTCTGCTTCTGCACATTAACCATTTAGGTACCAGAAACCTAGATATAGTTTTTTTGCCAAGCTTAGTTGCTTTGAGGGCTAGACGGTGTTCTCTGTGGCACCGAAACCAGAATGGTGTGAATCTTGGTTTTGATTTGCAGCGATTCAAGTTAATATTTCCTTTAGATTTTGCTGTGTGTGGATTTGTCTCTCCTCTGCCTCTACACCTGAGGTTTGCTTTCAATTTAGGCATCAAACTAATCCAAAATCTCAAAGTGAGAATCAGAGAGAACCTGATTTCACGTCAAATTGCAACTTGCACTTGATTTCTGGCCAGAAACTGGCCTGTTTTTACTCAAATGGTTTGCAAACTTTCACAGGCCTTTGAACAAATCTGGTATGAGTTTGTCACAAAACTAAATCTCAGTGTAATTTGGGGTTTTGTTGTGAATATTTCACACAGATCTAATAAAAAGAAAAGATGCCAAGGACTCTGTGGCTCAGGAAATTGGTGATGGAACACCATCTCAATTCACCCGTTCTTAGACTGGAACATGGGTCAAGCTACCCTATGCCAACCAACCAGTTACCACCACCAGACAATTGCTTAAAAAATATACCCAGGTAAGGAATCTCCAAGGGTAGTTAGAGTCTCATGGAATGTGGCCTATAGTATGAATGGTCTTGCTCTGGTTTCCAGTGGACAGGTGATGACATCTCAAAAAACATCACCACAATTGACATGGGCTGTCTCAGAAGAACCACATGGAATGCCATAGACACTAAACGAGCCCTGAAGAAAAAAGTTTTAGACACAGAATCCTAGAAGCTAAAAGACAAATATTACGAGCAGTATAGCAAGGCACATCGGGAGGTCAAATGCCTTGTGAGAGCAGACGAATGGCATTATATTGATAATCTGGCAACACAAGCAGAGGATGCAGCTGCTTGTGGTGAACAAGAAACCGTCTACAAAATGGCACGTCTTATCAGTGGTAAATGGCAGACACCAACAAACATTCTTATCAGGAACAAACAAGGCCACCTACTAACAAGCGAAAAAGAACAAGAAATGCACTAGACAGAGCATTTCAAAGAATTGCTGAACAGGGAACCACCTAAAGAGGAAGCAAACATCCAGGAGGCAAAAGATCTTGATATCAACACAGACACCCCAACTAAGGAAGAGATCATTCAAGCCATCAAATCCTTAAAATATGGGGAAGCTCCTGGCAAGGATAACTTGAATGCAGAATTGTTCAAGGTAAATCCTAAATTAGCAGCATCTATCCTGATCCTTTTATTTACATCAGTCTGGGAAAGGGAAAACGTGCCAGTTGAGTGGACCAATGGGGTTATAGTGAAGAAATCAAAGAAAGAAGCTCTCAGTGATTGTAATAACTGGCATGGTATCACACTTTTATCTGTGCCAAGCGAAGTATTGTGTAGGATCATAGTGCAGGGTATATCAGAGGCAGTTGATAGTGTTCTCAGAAAAGAACAAGCTGGTTTTTGGAAAGGGCATGGCTGCACAGACCAGATTTTCATTCTACGAAACATAATAGAACCGTGCTTAGAATGGCAATGGCAACTTGACATACATTTCAGAGACTTTGAGAAGGCTTTTGATAGCATTCACAGGGCCAGCCTATGGCACATTCTGCGGGCATATGGAATTCCTTTCTGTATAATAAACATCATCAAATTTCTATTTCTATTTCAACTTTACATGCAGCGTTGATCGCAGTGAGCTCAGTTTTGAAGTCAAAACAGGAGTATGTCAGGGGTGTGTCATGTCTGCAATCCTCTTCAACACTGTCATCGACTGGGTAATGCAGCGTACAACAGAAGATATGCCAAGATGCATTAAATGGACAATCTTCTCATCCATTGAAGACCTGGACTTCACAGATGATGTTGTTCTTCCATCACATATCCAACACCATATACAAGAAAAAACAACTTGACTCAATGCGTTCAGCCAGCAAATTGGACTGAAAATCAATCATAATAAGACAGATATCAGGACCTTTAATATTGCCTCACCATCACCAGTACGGATAGAGGATTATGTTCTCACCAACGCAGAAACCTTCACATACTTGGGCAGCACCATCAGCCAGGATGGGGGAACAAGCCAGGGCATCCAGAACAAAATCAGTAAAGCCAGGAACACCTTCAGGAGCTTAAATACAGTCTGGAAATCATCAAAATACAACACCAAAACCAAACTCAAGATTTATCAGAACTGTGTACTTTCAACACTACTTTATAGTGCGGAATACTGGGGAATGAGAAAGTATGACATGTACAAACTGTCTTCATTCCGTACAACCTGCCTCAGAAAAATCCTCCATATCTTTTTGCCCAGAACAATCTCAAACCAAGATCTATTGACACAGTGCAGGTAAGAGGATCTGAGCACCATCATTGCCAGGAGCACTGGAGATGGATCGGCCATGTGCTTTGAATGGAAACTGATTCCATCACCAGAGTAGCAATAAGATGGACTCCTGAAGGTAAGCAAAAATGAGGCTGCCTGAAAACAACATGGTGAAGAGCTGTGGAAGTTTAGCTGAAAAACCTGGGGCAGAGCTGGGAAACCATTGAAAGACTTGCCAGAAACAGACAGGAGTGGAGGAGCTTCATCACTGTCCTAAATGCTGGAGGCATAATAGGAACATAATGATGATGATGATGATGATGATGTCTCAGGAGACAGTCCAGCAATTGACTCTACTGAGAGAGACTACTGAGGGAGATTAAGTTAGCTTCTTACCCATAATAGTTCAGCATTGAGGCCCATTGTTGAGAAGGGTGGGGAAACCTGCCCTACCACTCCCTGTGTGGTTCCAGTTTCCTGAATAACAAACAGAGCCATCCATGACAGAGCTCTTATAAACACTAAATTTTAAATGGAAAGAACTATAATCCCATGGACTCTCTCCTCCAGCGCTATCCTCCAAATAAATCCCATGCTGAGGCAGTTTATTTCTGTCATAACTCCACTGTCTTCAGACAAGCTACCCCTAGGTGAATTTGGCTCAGTACCTTTAGATATTTAGGTGCAACGACCAGTTACTCTTTTTGTGCATGCACACACACATACACAGAGCAGAACAAAATGTTCTGAGAGGCTTTTACCACTCATCAAAATCAAGATTACAGATTAGAAACAAATATCCCTAGTTTAGATTGTGGTCTCATACTGTTGCCACTAGCAACTGCTGCTGCTTTACTTAAACACTCCAGGTTTGTATGGCTGTCAGCATTTTACAATAAGACGGCCGTACATCATTTTTAAAAAGCAAATTCTCCTTATAGGACAGATGCTGACCTCTGCCCCAGAGCACATGAGAATACCTTTACCCCTGCTCGGGCGCATGCTGAGAGCAGGAAAGGGGGAGGCTGGAGTGCACAGCACTGATCCCCAGCTAGTGTAACAGCCCCATTGGGAACATTACAAACTGGCAGAATCTGGGACATCCCTGATTTTGCTCTATGTTACACTAGGGGAATCGGTCTCCGATAGCTCCAGAGATTGGAGGAGCATAAAGGTGGCTTTAGCTCACCATCCGGAACTCTGACACAGATGAAGTTATGGCTGCATATGTTTACTCAAATACAAATCACAATGTGTGTGTTGTGAATGTTTTCTTTGATCCCAGATTTGGTACAACTTACCAGAGATGATGATTATATATGGTATAAAAATGGACTTTAGCTGCAATTCTCTGAAACATTCCCTGGTTCAGTAATATCCTGCCTGAGGTTTGCAAAACAGAGCCAAAGGTTTGCTTTCTTTCAGAACTTTCCCCCATTCAACCGCCTTTTAAAGTTTCATTTTGGTTTTACCATTTCTCTCATTTATGAGATGAATGAATTACTTTGGGACTTTTCACTCTGCAGACAATTGCAGTTTGTGGTCTTTCAGTCAACAACCGCGCCTTATTCAGTATTGACATAAAAACTCCCCAAAACTATCTCAGTCAAGGTCTTCTCAATAAGATATCTACCAGTCCTAGAGTGCAAGCAAAAGCTCCATTATAAAAGGTAAACTGAACATTGGTTCAAAACTCCAACAGTCACCCTATAAGGTCTAGTGACTGTTATGACATTTATGCAGTATGACTCAACTGCAATATGCGGTTTTAAGGTCAGTTGTGCAACAGAGAGGTCCAGTTCTGACCTTGTGTAATTCAACTGAAGTCAATGTTCAGAGGATAGAAATGAATATGCATTATAATATATGTGACAAATCCTGAGAGACATAAGAGAGGGGTCCTATTGGGTTCCAGGAAGTGGGTGGATATATCAGCCCTAGAATGGTGAAGACCCTGTTGCCTATGAGTGATAAAAGGTTACCTCATGTTAACCAGAGACACCTGAGGCCAGTTAAAGGCTGGCAGTGACTTTTAAAAATGTCTATTTTGGTGTGAGAGGAAAGGGGTGAGATGAGACAAAAGTTCCAGCAAGAACTTGCCAGGTTGCCAGGCTGTCCTGCTTTCCTACACAGAAAGAAGCTTAGGCTTGGTCTACACTAAAAAGTTAGGTCGAAGGAAGATGCCTTAAGTCGACCTGTTAATGTATGTGTCTCATTACCAGGTCCTTTACGCTGACTGAAGTCGCCTTCAATTTCAACTTCTGTAATCCATTTCTGTGAGAGATGTAGTGCTTAGTTCGATTTTCATAGGTAGACTGCGAGGTAGTGCAGATGCAGCATTGTATAATTCGACTTAATTGACCTCCAGGTGGTATCTGCTTTGTGCATCGATGCAGGCACTGCTAGTGAGGATACACTCCATCGAGACAATGAGCATAGTGTGGCTGCGCACAATCGACTTCATTAATTCGGAGGGTTGAGGTTGACTTAGATAAAGTCGACTTAATTAGATAAAGTCGACTTAATTTTGTAGTGTAGACAAGCCCTTGAGTTAACAGCTGCCCGGGGAAGGACTGGCAACTAGGAGCCAGTGCAGTAAGACAATACCCAAGAGAAGGGGTAGGGAAAAGTATTTCTGTTTGTGACAAACTTGTCATAATTGTCAGAAGACTGAAATGAAAAGACATAATATTTCTGTGATAGCCCTTGAGGAAAAATCCTACAGAATTTTCTAGGGTTGAAACAAGTAGGGTTTCTGTAAAAATTAAATAGGATTATTCTAAAAATCCATAGAGTTTAATAGAGAATGATCTCCTTTCCATAGAATTTAAAATCATATTCCTGTGACAAAATTCTACAGATGGGTTTAAAATTTTGTACTAGAGTTGTTATTCTATAGACTGCCCTATAAGGGGCAACACTGAGAAAACTGTTTGAGCCAGTAGTTCCCTTTCATCAGGTAGAGCTGTGGTCCAATGGATGAAGCTCCTGGCTGGGTGTCACCTCTGCTCCGGATTATCTGTGTGACCTTGGGCATGTATAACAGGGAGCTAATATAGCTTATCCCTTTGTGCAAAGTGTTCTGATATCTTTGGGTAAAAATAATAACTGTTGTAAAATCCATTAAAAGTCAACATTTGCCAGTTATCACTGATAGCTTTTCCTGAAGTGGCCAATGGGAGCTGTGTTAATTCTAATTTTACTGTGAAACTGTTGACAAATGTAGGCATTCTAACTGCAACCACCATAAAGGCAAAGTATTCTTAGGCTGGGAGTATACTGTGTTTGTGTGCAATCATTAACCCTGAGTACCGTATCTCCACGACAGCATTCTTCACACTTTTCAAATGGTCTATTCAGAAAGTGATGGTTACCCTCTAGCCAGTTCAAATACTATATTATTTTGAACACAGAATTTAAAATAATGTTGGAACAAGCCTTTTTTCTCTTGTTGCATTTTTGTGCTGGAAAAGTCTCCAAGCACGGACTCCCTTTGCTTGGTCTGATCCCAAGCAAGGTGCATACCATGGGGACTCTTGCCTACCCATGGCAGTGACTTGTATTTGGACCACTCTGAAAGTATGGGTTAAGATACAATTACATGTCATAAGGTTTCACCTTCTCCTTCACGTCTGGCCCTCTTTTTCCCTGGGTCTTGCACAGCTACCTGCACATTGAGATGTTAGAATGGATCAACTCTGCACATACACCAGTGCTTGAAAAGTGCATGTGACAAGTCCCTTAAACCTCTAAGAGAAAACGTTTGTAGGCTCAAATTTTCAAACTTGAGTTTCAGAGCCCAGCTTTAAACACTCAGTTTGAGGCCCCTACATAACAGACAGCCTGGCTTTCAGAGGTGCTGAGGAGCTGCAAGGACGTAAATGGGAACTGAAGCTGCTCAGCACCTTTTAGAATGAGGCCCCTTTTATTTATGTCTACATAAAGATGTAAGTGCCTAACTTTTGGCAGCCATGTTTGCAAATGTTGGCCTGTAATTATTAGCATCCTTGTGCCAAATTCTGAAATCACAAGTATATTTGCACTGCAATCAAACACCTGTGGTTGGCCCAGGATAGTTGCTTTGGGCTCAGACTGCAGACCCATAAAATTGCAATGTAGATGTTTGTGCTAAGGCTGGTGCTCAGGCTCTGAGACCTCCAGGAGGCAGGGATGGTCTCAGAACCTGGGCTCCAGTCTGAGCCTAAATATCTACATTGCAATTTTATAACTCTGTGAGCCCCAGCCAGCTGAGCTGGGCCAGCCACAGGTGTTCTGTTGTAGTGTTGACATACTTATTGGTTCCTCATCAAACAAAACCTCTCCCAGGTTTAACTGGATAACCGCTGCTGGGTTGAACTCCTTTATATCACATTTAATATATCACATATTGGTTGGGTTTACGAGATCAGACATGTGCTGGTAGGCATATTGAAACATTCTTAAATCCTAGGCACTGGCACTTGTAAGCTTTAATTAATTGCAGTAGTGGTGAGGGGAGGAAATAATTGCTTCATCTTTAAAAATATCTCTCCAACTGCACTATTGCACATACAGAGTTAAATTCTGTGGTCCCTGCTTAGAACTTAGCTCAGACAACATCCCACTGAGATCACAGCCATGTTGTCTGCATTAGCACTGTGGCCCGACTTCAGCCAAGTATTTAAGCAGGGACTTCAGTCCATCCCTCTTCAGTAAAGCACAGAAATGGTTTGCTGTAGCAGGATGAACTACAGAATTGATGCAAGAATGGCAGGACTTCATCCATAGATCAGAGTGACTATTTTGTCATTGTAGCCAGTATCTCATAGTACTTCTGTCACCTCTCATCTTTTCATCATAATACAGAAAAAAGTCAAAGGCCCTTATGCACCTAACTCACTTAGGTTGTTTTCATAAGTTTTTCCTATTTTCCACACACCGAGCCACTTGGTCAAGGAGCTATGGCCCGTTTTGTTTCTTGAGGAGTGTTTTATTTATGTTGAAAAGTTAAAAAGAAGCAAAGGGAGAAAAAGCCAATAGGTGATTTAGTGGAAGCAGAGCAGGTACCCCATCTGTGATCGCATCCGACTACTCTTTATTGGAGGGTGGTGTGTGCAGGAGTTTGGCTAGATGTTTAGTTGGATAGTTTTAAGATTTTAATGAAAGCAAATTGAACTTGAGATGCTGGTGGTTTTCAGCTCAGGTCCAAGGTGCTAAATCATGTAAAGGTGGTTGGGAAAAAAAAATCCCCACCAACATTTGAATGTGATTGCTTAAGTTCCTATTCAGAAATAAACCCCAAAAGGAAATTACAGTCACTCCTTGATCTCTCCTCTTCCTTCTTGTTTTCTATCTTCTTTAACAGTGTTTAGCAGACCTTGGTTTTACTTCCTTAAAACGAACCTTCTCTTTTTCTTTAATTGTGTCACTTCAGTGTAAGTTACAATAGTTAGCTGCAGTTTGAAGGTCTGAAGTTCAAAGTCCCCTGCCAAAAAGCCCCATTGGAGGTTGTGCTGATGTTTCTGTGACCCTGCAGATTTCTTAGAAGAGGGAGAAGTAACAATTAGGGCCTGATTCTCCACTCCCTTGCCCTCTGTGCAGTCGTTTATATCTGTGTTATAAAATACAACCATTCTAATTTGGATAATGTTTCACATGTATAAGTGGCTACAAGAGGTGCGGGAAGAATCAGGGCCTCAGTGTCCAGACTGCGCTGTCCTCAGAGCAAATGCATGCAAGTCTTTACTGCTTTAAAAGGTTCTACCATTTTCAGTGCTATAATGGAGAAGTCCAATAGACACACAGCGGTGTCTTTCAGAATGGTACATATGCCCCCTGTGTGTAATCAAGGCCCTACCTGAATCTAAAGGGACACTTGGAGCTCGAGGAGACATTCTCACACTAGCTCTCATCAAGGTAGTGCACTAAAAATATTAGCGTCACTGTGGTAGCGTGGGCAGCAGCAAGTGAAATGATGGTAAAACCAAAGCTAGTAACAGGGTCCTTCATAGGAACCTCCCCCCAGCCCTGGGGGGGAGGGAATTAAGGAAATTTTAAATTATTTTAATTGTTTTAATTATATTACTCTTACCATCATGTGTCCGGGCTTGGAGTGAGGCTTGCTGGAGCTTGTGAATAAAGAATGAATAAAAGAAGACCAAGTGATAAAAAATATCAACCTATGAACTTGTCATGATGCAGCCCCTAAGGAATGGTAGTAATGTCTTTCTTTCGTGGTCAGATAATAATGTGCTCTTTCATTTTTCTTGACGGGCCCTTCCATCTTTGCTGGGCAAGAGGCAAAGAATCAGAAACTCAGCTTATGCAGGAAGAGGAAAAGAATCAGTGATGAAAGGTGCAGGACACTTTGGCCAAGGTGAATGAATAGCTGCAAAGGGAGGAGAGGCAGTTGCAGAAGGAGAAGGAGGCAATCCAGCATGAGGAGAGAATGGTGACACAGTTCCTGGAACATGACCAGAGGTGGAGGGAAGCACAGCAGAAGGACCTTTTCAAGAGGTTGCTCACTCTTGGCCACCAGGCTATAGGCCCCAGCTCCAGCTACTGTCCGAGATTCATTCACTGAGTCCCCACCACGCTCCCCCATCCTGCAGCCTAGGCAGTTAATGGACGATTCTGGGGTTGGCTGGCTCATGACCCACGCAATGAACAGTTTGTGGAACAATCAAATATACCCTTTGCAACAGTCCACCCTGTGCAACTGAAGCCCACATGTGCAGCACGCTTCAGAAGGGCAAGGAGAAAAGGCACACAGGGGGCATACAGTTCTGCAACCAGTGAGACGTAGCGGTGGCACTGTATACGGTTTGGCATTGTGGCACTTTTGTTGCTTTGGGTGTTTATTTAGCACTTTTTTGTTGTATTATCTTTTGCCTCTTGCTGGCAGCTGGGCAGCTTATAAGATTTGTAATTGAGATTTAAATACTTGTTTCAAATAAAGTGTTTTGTTTGCAAACAAGAACAAATTTTAAGGTTACAAGAACAGGCTTTATTAAATTCATAAAAATCACCATCCATGTCACCAGTACATCAGCTGTATGTAGAGCTACATTAACAGGTTTTATTAAATTCATAAGCTTCATTGACCACTAAAATTGTGGGATAAGTATGGGAGAATTTGTATGTGATAGCTACATTACTCATTCCCCTCATCCATAGGCCCTGCAAACCCTCCACGTGAGCGTACAAGGCATCCCTGATTTCCCTGGCATGTGGGGATCCCGCCCCTGTAAAGATAAGTGCACTTTCTGGTTGTAATGTTCCTGCAATCTAGCAGCGTCCTGAGGCCATGCCTGGCAAAATGGTTCTCCTTTTATCTTGCAAATGTTATGTTGTGCGGTGCACTGCAGGCCACAGTAATGCAGAAGGCCCTGGTAACATTAGCATCCAAATGATTCTGAAGGCAGGGCTATTTTGACTTCAACCTGGCAAATGTGCATTTCGCCACCATCCTACAGCTACTGAGTGTGTATCTGACCCTTCTTTTGTCAGGTCCTCTGAAATCAGGGTGCGGTTTCATAAGCCATGGCAGAAAGGGGTATGTGAGCTCCCCTAAAATAACAGGGGGGACAGAGACTCCATGTATAATAATGTCATTTGAAGGGAATAATTTCCCTGCTCATCCATGAAGAAAAAGTCCTGATGTCCGAAAAACTTGTGCTTGTGGCCCTGCTCCAGAAGCGCTGGTCTCCACGTGGGGAATATGCAATGGTGACAGCTGGCATCAGCAGCATCCATCATGTTGCGGATGCCATGGTTGTGTTGCTCTCTGAGAGCTGCTTTCTATAGAACAGATACTGCAGCTGAAACATCCACCAGTATCTCGCAGATGTTCTGCCTGAATCCTCAAATAGTGAAACTGCAAGCAGGGAAAGGTCTTCCACTGGTGCTGGACTGACCCAAAATGGCTCATCTGCTTGTATTGGTGGGCTAAGAACACTTCCGGTCAAGTGTCACAAGATGGACAGACAAGTTCTCCAACAATACACTATGAACCAAGCCCTAAAGCAGTTACCGTTATCTATGACCCTGGGATATATGTCTGAAATGTGTCAGCGTACCACAGTATGGATGTGCCAGCATAGGTATAAGATGTGCATAACAGTGCAGTGTGAACACTCAAAGGAGGGCTTGGAATGAATGGATTAGCAAGCACGAGTGCATGGATCTGGGTGTACTATTCAAGACAGACATACCCTCAGCGTTATAGCATATCAGAAGTAATGGAAACTGAATTTGCCCATCTTCTGGATTTTCACTTCTTTTGCCATTTTCCCATGATGTGTACAATTTTGGGAGGGTGGCTTTGGCAGCTGGGATTAGAGGATTGGTATTGGAATGTATTTCAAAGGCAGGGATGCCTGTAGCTGGGTTCAGTAGCTGTGGATAACGGGGTGAGGTCACTCTGGGGGAATGCTGGATGATAAGTTCACCAGTGTGAAAGTGGGATCAAGTCACTTGCAGGAGGAAGTTAGGCACATGCTGGCAGTGACAGCTGTAACTCCTGTTTTGATTCTGCCCTTTTTCATGACCCGTGTGCAGTGTAAGCTCTCTGAATCATCACTCAGACAGGGCCACACACACACAGTGGGAGAAAGCGTTCCAGACCCATTTGTTGTTGGTTCCTTTCATCGTTAGGATGACTGAAAGGAGGAACAGGGAGTCAGCATGGTGGATTGCTGGAGCTCTCTCTGTAGGAAACAGAAATTACTGAAACTCAACCCAAACCTCCTTTGATAATTATAGAAAACAGGCTTATAACTATTTGGAGATGGGCCTGAGCTGCAAAGTTTGAGGGCAGCCAGCTTCAGGATTTGAGCCTGGCCCAATCAGTTTTGGATCCAGATTTTAAGTCGTGACCCATCTCTAAAAATATCATTGAGCAGTATGACTTAAAAGCTGTATATAAGTCAGAAATGTCAGTCTGCAGGGGCTTCACCGAGCCTCTGAAAACGACAAACATAATTACACATACCACACTAGCTCCTGAAGTGAGATGTGTGCATCAGTGTATCTGGCTGCTGGGTTACTGAGATTCCTTACCACGGCTCTTCCATTGTGCCACGGTAATGTCAAGCTTTTGCTGGACTTTGGCATATTAGGAATGCTATACATTGATACAAGCTATTCCATCTGCCAGAATTTGGTGCATTAAGAATAACATGCAAGATCCCAGCAAAATGAGCTGCGTATCAACATGTAGCAATCTTTACTATGCAATGTTGCAATAAAATACAAAGTCCTGTTGAAGTCAGTGGGATTTTATGAGGTGTTCAGCTGTGCCCATGAAATAATCAAAGTTAAAGGCAGTACACAGACAAACACAGAATATCAAAAGTATTAATTGATCATGCACAACAACATATGTATTTTTTTAGATTTAAACAGCTTGGACTATTTTCAAATATGGTTTTTGAATTGTAGTAAAATCAACCTGTTGATTGGAGCTAATCTCTTGCTAAATGATTGGTGCATAACTCAGCTAGTTTTGATCTAGTAATGCTGGGTTAAAAAGCAGACAAATCCTACTTTTAATTTTTTGTTTTTTCCCCCCTGTGAATTTGCTGGTTAATAATGAGGCAAAATAAACAAATATCATGTCTGCTCTAAGAAAGTAGGTCCTTTCAGCCACATGTGAATTTAAAATAGCTGAATTGTAATAAAACCCCTGGATTTAAAAAGGAAAATCAAATACACACAACTAGAGCAGTGCTATAAGTGTCACTCTGACAAACAGCTATGATTCATTTTGATGCTGCAGTACAATGCAGAAAAGCCTTCTGACATTAATTTTTGGAGACTCTATCCAGTTTTCCCATATTGCATATGCAGGATATGGAAAAAAGCAATGGGAATTGAGTAAACTGCATTGCAAATGGATTTCTGGATTTTCACTTTCATAAACCGCATAAACCAATCACAATCTGCTGCTGTGGTGAGGGCAGGGATATTGGGGTTGATTGCATGGTATCATCAAGACAATGGGGATCACCATATCACCTCCTGGTCCATTCCTGAAGCAGCTGGTGATACTGGTGCTCCTCTGCACCTGCAGAAAATATTAATCAGCAGACTTCACCAGTCCTCACTGAACCTTGCCACATTAGTGTGGAAATTGAGAAAACTAGTCTTCAGCTAGTTCAGTTACACCTACAGTACTACATACAAGAAGCCATTAACAAAGTAATCTCCAGTATTCTCCTTGCCCCTTTGTGCATGTGTGTTATGAGATCATATTTAATTACATGATCACACACACTAGTTTTTCCACAAGACCTCTGCCTCATTCAGGGCACAGCATGAATGCCCAAGGGGGCAGAATTAAGTTTGCTTGAGCAACCATAACTCTGGCAGTCTTAATCTTTCTAGTATTTGACTTGGCAACCTAAATAACATTATTTTAACATAGTTTTTAATGTTTTTTATGTTTATATTTACAAATATAGGGAAGAATTTGTTGCAGATCTGAAGGTTCAAGGCAATTTGAGTGAAAGTGATCTTGAAATGAGGGATTTCATGATTAGGAAAGGGAGAAGTGAGAGCTTCAGAACAAGGACAATGGACTTCAAAAACACAGACTTTAACAAACTCAGAGAATTGGTAGGTAAGGTCCCATGGGAAGAAAATCTAAGGAATACAGGAGTTCAGGAGGTCTGGCAATTTCTCAAAGAGACAATATTAAAGGAGCAACAGCAAACTATCCTGATGTTTTGTTTTAAATAGGATGAATAGTAAGAGGTTAGTATAGCTCCAGTAGGAGCTCTTTAATGAACTGAAAATCAAAAAGGAATCCTATAAAAAGTGGAAACATGGATAAATTGCTACAAAAAATAGTACAAACGTAGGGACAAAATCAGAAAGGCTAAGGTACAAAATGAGTTACATCTAGCAAGGGACGTAAAAGGCAATAAGAAGAGGTTCTTTCAATACATTAGGAGCAAGAGAAAGATGAAGGAAAGTGTAGGCTCTCTACTTAGAGGAGAAGAGCTAATAACTGATGACATGAAGAAAGCAGAGGAGCTTAATGCTTATTTTGCTTCAGTCTTCATTCAAAAGGTAAATTGTGACCAGAATCTTAACTCAAGTCATATTAACAACAAGGGGGAAGGAATGCAAGCCAAAGTGGGTTAAAGAATACTTAGATAAGTTAGATGTATTCAAGTCAGCAGGACCTAGTGAAATTCATCCTGTGTTACTTAAAGAATTAGCTGAAGCAATCTCAGAACCATTAGTGATTATCTTTGAAATTCATGGAGGATGGGTAAGGTCCCAGAGGACTGGAGAAGGACAAACATACTACTTGTCTTTAAAAAGAAATTGAATTATAGACCAGTTGTCCTAACTTCAAAATGCGGAAAGATACTGGAACAAGTTATTAAGCTATCAATTGTTTAGCACCAAATGGGTAATAAGGTTATAAGCAATAGCCAACCTGAATTTTCCAGAACAACTCTTGCCAAACCAACCTAATTTCCTTCTTTGACAGTTTTACTGGCCTAGTGGCTAGGGGTGAAGCTGTAGACATGATATATCTTGATTTTAGTGCAGATTTTGACACAGTCCCACATGACATTCTCATAAGCAAACTAGGGAAATGTGATCTAGATGAAATTACCGTAAAGTGAGTGCACAGCTCCTTGAAATTCTGTACTCAAAGAACAGAAGAGTAGTTATCAATGGTTTGCTGTCAAACTGGGGGCTGTATGTACTGAGGTCCCACAGAGGTCAGCCCTGGGTCCAGCACAAATTAATATTTTCTTTAGTGACTTAGATAATGGAGTGGAGAGTATGCTTATAAAATTTGCAGATGACACCAAGTTTGGAGGGGTTGCTAGTGCTTTGGAGGACAGGGTTAGAATTCAAAATGATCTTGACAACTTGGAGAATTGGTCTGAAACCAAGAAGATGACATTCAATAAAGACAAGTGAAAAGTACTTTACTTAGGAAGAAAAAAGTCAAATGCAGAATTGTAAAATGGGGAATAACTGGCTAGGTGGTAGTACTGCTGAAAAGGATCTGGGAGTTAGACTGTATCACAAATTAAATCATATGAGTTAACAATACGACATAGTTGTGAAAAAGACTAATATTCTGGTGTGTATGAACAGGAGTGTTGATAAGACATGGGAGATAATTGTTCCTCTCTACTTGGCCTCAGCAGGAGTACAGTGTCCAGTTCTGGGCACCATACTTTAGAAAAGATGTGGACAAATAGGTTGAGAGTCCAGAGAAGAGCAACAAAAATGATAAAAGGCTTAGAAAACCTGACCTATGAGGAAAGGTTGAAAAAACTGGGCATGTGTAGCCTTGAGAAAAGAAGACTGAGAGGGGACCTCCTAACAGTTCTCAAATACGTTAAGGGCTGTTACAAAGAGGACAGTGAACAATTGTTCTCCATGTCCATGGAAGGTAGGAGAAGGTAGGTCTAATCTGCAGCAAGGAATATTTAGGTTAGATATTAGGAAAAACTTTAACTATAGGGATAGATGAGTACTGGGCACTCTTCCAAGGGAGGTTTTGTAATCCCTGTCATTGGAGGTTTTTAAGAACAGGTTAGGCAAACACCTTTCAGGGATGGTATATATTTGGTCCTGCCTCATTGCGGGGGGCGGGACTTGATGACCTCTCAAGGTCCCTTCCAGTCCTACATTTCTATGATTCTTTAAGCAGATGCTACACAACTTCCTGCCATTGCTATTCTATGAAATATCTAGTATTCCATTCTGGGTGAGTAGTTTGGACTTCTTAGTTTCAATAACCCTAAATTCCAGATGAGACAGGATCATACTGTCTAATTCCTTTGGTGCACTCCCTTGTGAGCTTTGGCCATGTCAATCCTGAGCTGCTTTCACAGAATCTGGATCCTCAAAAGTCAGGTTCTTTCCCTTATGTTTTCCTGGAATCTGTTATGTAGCCAGCTTCCTGGAAATATATTTTTCACTGGCTGGATCTACAAAATATTTATTGACTCAGATCATGGAGACTGATGTTGCAAGTCAAAAAAATTACCCCATTGAAACTAAGTTTCGTTTTACTTGAATGTTACCCAAAGAAAGGAAGGTGACACAATGGAAACAAAGAGGAACAACTGAGCCAGAATGCTCAGCCTTGAGCCTGTGACTTTTGTATTTCTCAAAAGCACCTCCATCCTAATCTCATGATGTTTGCTAGTAGGAGGGCAGCTGACTGAAGGGTTCTTGGAAGATGTCACACTACTGATGTGTGACTGAATATGTCTGAAACAACCAGACATTTCTGTTTCAAGAAGAGGTCAATGAGTCCAGAAAAGTGTGGATTTGGATGTTAGTCAAAGACAGGGGGGGCTCTAAGCATTTTGCCATCCCAAGCACGGCAGGCAGGCTGCCTTTGGCGGCTTGCCTGCTGAGGATCCACTGGTCCCGCGGCTTCGGCGGACCTCCCCCCACCAGCAGAGCGCCCCCAGCAGCTTGCCGCCCCAAGCACGCGCTTGGTGTGCTGGGGCCTGGAGCCGCCCCTAGACAAAGAGGATGGCAAACCTGAATCTCATCTGTCCTTAAATTCCAAGTATGGAGTGCAGGTCTTTTCTGGGCAAGACACACTGTCTGGGGAGAGGATGAGAGAACAAACAATACAAGAGAGATAAGTACTCGTGTTGTTTAATGCACTCCCAGAAGGCACTCAGATACTATGGTGAGGAGTGCAGTATAAGAACCTATATAGAACAGAATTGCATGTATCTGCATTGCAAAATTGGGCCAAATCCAGCCCGGTGTAAGAGGGTGAAGTTCTAACAGGGGAAATCTAGACTAGTCTCTTTTCCCAAAAATGCTCACTGTTGCTGTCACTGAAGGGGAAAACCAGACCAGCATGGTACACAGGTATATATCTTCTGTGTACTGTTTAGCAGTTAAAAGCAATCGCTTTTGTTCACTACAGGCACAGAGGCCCTGCCTTTCTTTGTCAGATAAAACCATCTTAGCACCAATAAGCATCATCCTTGCTATGAGCTCAGTAACCTTTCCTTTTTCCATTTAACAGTGGAAAAAAAAATTCTGGGAAGAACTAGGCTGTTGACACAAGATCTGGAGAATAGAGTCACTGATCTATCATTAGTTCATGACAATAACTGTCAGTACACATGCACCATAAAGGATGAATAAAGTCAAAACCCAAATAAGCCAATGAAAGGACTCCTGCTGGCTCCAATGGGCTTTGGCTCAGATCCTGAATCTTTCTGTGCCTTTCAGTTCCCCATCTGTAAAATGGGGATGATACTACTTCCTTTCTCCCACTTTTTGTCCCTCTTGTCTATTTAAACTGTAAACTCTTTGGGACAGGGTTGTCTCTTATAATATGTTTGTACAGCCTCAATCTCAATTGGGAACTTAAGATGCAACTGTCACTGTTTCTGACATCTGACTCCAACACTGATTCACTGTTTGACCATGGAGAAGTCACTTGATTTCTTTGTACCTCTGTTACCCCAGCAATAAAACAGGGATATTGATACCTATACACCTTTGTAAAATACTTTGAGATCTATAGATGAAAAGGTGTTATAAGAGTGCAAGATATTATCAAAGAATACGCTGCCTTGACATACAGCTGTGAATATTCTAGAGAGGAACAGACCAGATGATGAATTGTGATTAAGCCTTTCACCACTGCAGGTGAGGCCAGATTGCAAATCTGTTTTCATTAACCAATAAAATAAGTATTGCACTGCAGGATGGGAGCAAGTGCTGCACTAAGTAAAAAAACTGTAAAGAAACTTGCACCGCATGTGCAGGGACCAACGCGACACTAGTCTGTAGTGGAAAAGCACAGGTTATTTTCTGAAAATCATTATCTACATTAGATATACTTGACTTACAGTTCCCACCTCTGCAATCACTAATGCTTCCCTTACTCTCACTCAGGCTAGGGGCCTGCCTAACCCCTGACATAAGCTATGTTGTGGTTATGAAGGGGGATAGCATAGGTGTTGCTTAGGTGAGCTCTACACCCCCTGGAAAACCCTCTTTTATTAGGGTTATTCCCCAGGGGCTGGTTCCACCAGCTCAACGGAACCTTGATACTCTTTTATGCTTGCAGAAGCACTCACCACTCGGCCCCTTTGTGTTTACACCTGTGGAAAATGGGTGTAAAATGCTACCAGTTCAGAATGATAGCCTAAATGATAACAGAAGGCAAAGGAGAATCAAGACTTTTGGAACAGGATTCTGATGGCACTTACAGCACTGTATGTCAGGAGAAAGCCCCTTGAAGTCAGTGGAGTTACCCCAGTTTAAAAGGGTGTGAGTCAGAGGAGAATCAGGTCCATTTTTTCACACCCTCCTCAAGGAGAAAGGACGTGGGCTCTGAAATGTGATGCTTTTTTATTTGTATGTGGGAGGTTGTTAAATTGCGTTACTTGGCCCAGAACACGCTTCTATTTTCTCATGCCAGATTAACTAGGCAGGTGGCAGGGAGGGACCAATAGCTGCAACCTGACAAGATGGTGCAATTTTATACTTATGTCAGTGCTAAATCTGCAAATGAGAAAATAAAAGTTCAGCCACTATCATAATCTCACAGGGCTGAGATGTCTTTATGAACCTTCCTTTTCTTCTTACTTCTCTACTGAGGATTGCTCTTAATGCTGTTTGAAAAAAGTCCAGAATGCTACCAAATGTGGGATGAAACAGAGCCTGGCAGGAATTAACCAGCTGATTAGCCTGAGTGAAAGGCTACGTCTACACTACGGGATAATTTCGAATTAGCTAAAACCGGTTTTATTAAACAGATATTATAACGTCGATTGTGCGCTTCCACACTAGGCACATTAATTCGACGGTGTGCATCCATGGTCCAAGGCTAGAGTCGATTTCTGGAGCGGTGCACTGTGGGTAGCTATTCCGTAGCTATCCCATAGTTCCCTCAGTCTCCCCTGCCCCTTGGAATTCCGGGTTGAGAGCCCAGTGCCTGATGGGGCAAAAATCATTGTCGCGGGTGAAAGAGAGAGATTTTTCCTCCCCTGATCTCTCCAACACTGGTAACCCCTTCCAACTTTTGCTACATCTGCCATTTTTTATAATACTGTTAACAAAAAGATGAAGGGGAGCTGGGTTGCTTACAGAATCAGACTAAACTTAATAAGAGATAATGATTTTAAATGATTAATCGAATTTATTTATAACACCAAGCTTAAGGGGAGTGTTGCTTACAGGAAGGAGTATGAGGGTGGTTTGAAGGGAGGAAACACAGAGTAAACCCTACCCCCTGGCCTGAATGAATCATTTTCAAGGCTTCTCTGATGCCGAGTCTCTTTCCTCTAAATGCTGGTAGCTGTCGTAGAAAGGAGCTTATCACTCCACCCCGAATCAGGTTCTACTCACAAAGATTGAGTAACAGCAAGCAGCATTAAACAAAAAGAATTGGTTGGGGAGGGTCTACGAGAACATAATAGTCGCCAGCCGAGCTTTATAAAACGGAAATGCACATCTAACCACACCTGACATTCGATCCAACTGTAGCGAACAACTCCTGACCACTGCCAGGCGCTGTGTATGGCTTATGACCATCTATCATAAGGGTACGCTGGGTTCACCACGAAGCATAACGACAGACTATTACATCCCACAACGTGTTATTTTCTGATACAGGGAATAATCTCCTTGCTGCAGCGGTTTAAACAGAGTAGTGCTTCTGACACCAGCGACATGAACCTCCTGGCCTCCCACGCTGGATGTTGGTGAAACGATGCTGTACTGTCCCACCCAGCGGCTTTGCAGCACCTTGAAAAAGTCACCCTTGGTTTTACGTGACGGGTAGCCCTCGGTGCTCGGGCCCAAGATAGGGTATATGGGGTTCCGATTCGTATGGCACAGGCCGCCACAGTTGGAATGCCCAATATGTCAGAAAGCCCATTTCAACTCACACTGCATGTTTTCAAGAGTCACCAACCTTGTCCGGACAGCACCTTCTGAATTGTTTGGGCCTACTTGCACTAAAGAGCCCCACCAGTTAAATTTGCCACTCAAATTGATTCTGACTGACCCGTAAAGGGTCTGGAGTTTGCAAGTTCCAGAGGGCCTATTGCATCACTTCTCCGGAGGGCTTGCCTCTCATCCTTGGTATCTATGGCGATTTCAGGGAGGAAAAGCATGTCAACAGTTAAAGAAGGTGCTCTTACCGACATCGCGAAAGTTTCCGACAAAGCACTGGATCACCCACCCATGCAAACTATGCGGGCTCCCCCGCGCAGCTCCTGCTGCTATTTATCGCAGCGTCACAAGTAACTTCGGCGTTCAATGGGCTAGACTGGCCCATCTACAGCGTCAGATCAACACCAGGGGCCCAGGGGGGTAGGGAGAATTCAGTGTCCATTTCATCATTGGCTCTCGCTCGTGCGTTGGCACTGCCTCCCGCACTGCTTTGCAGTTCCATGTCTCACCATAGACAGACGAGAATGCGCGGAGGTGTTTACAAAGTCAGCGATTGCGTTATCTGATCTAGCAGGGCTCATTTTCGGGTTTACCCTGGCTATCTGACTCATTCACCCAGGAAAAAAAGGCGCTAAATGTTGTCTGTAAGCTCTTCACCAAAGGGAGGCTCCCCGAGGCTCGTAACCAAACACCAGGTGTGGTTTGGGAGGAGGATAGGAGGGAAGGAAAAGGCTATTAAGCACATTTCAATGTAATGACAGCCTTTTGGTTGGACTGTCCACGGGGGTGGAGTGGGCGGGTGCAGAAAGCCTTCCCCCACGCGTTCTAACACGTCTGGGTGAGGGAGATATGGAACATGGGGTACTGAGGGTGGTTAAACATGGGCTGCAGTGGCACTCTGTAACCCCGCTGCTCTTCCTGAAGATCCACCAGACGTCGGAGGATATCAGTTTGATCACGCAGCAGCTCCAGCGTTGCATCCGCCACGCTGATCTTCCTGCCTACACTCTGATCTTCCTGGCGCCACTTCTCTCATCTCGAGCGTCCCTCCTGTCCTCACGTTCACTGGCATCTTTCCTGTACTTTGCTAGCATGTCCTTCCACTCATTCTGATGAGCTCTTCATTGCGGGTTACTTCCATGATTTCAGAGAACATTTCATCTCGCGTCCTCTTCTTCCTCGCCTTATCTGAGCTAGCCTTCGGGATGGAGTAGGGAGGCTGGAAAACTGTGCAGCTGCATGGGGGAGGGAAAACAGGGAGAGAAGTATGTAAAAAGATACATTTTACAGAACAATGGTTATACTCTTTCACAGTCACACACTATTCACCTTACATAGCACAAACATGTGATTTCACTACAAGGTCGCATTTTGCATCTTTTAATATTGAGTGCCTGTGGCTCTGGTGTTGCAGATCTCACAGACGCAGGTCCGGGCATCATACTTCAGCTTTCATGCGCCATGGTAAGGCTTTATCTTTTGACTTCTCCAGCCTTCATATACACAGTGCCCTATGATGCCTTTTTCCTATTAACAGGCAGCAGCAGACGCCAACCCCTCCTCTTTCCTATGTAAGGATTTTCTATATTCCTCCCCCACCGCATGGCTGCTATCAGTGCTAAACACCACCCTCCTTCCCCCCCCCCACCGCGTGGCTGGTAGCTGGAAGATTCCTGCTCGCCAAACGCTCAGCGCCATCGTTCCTCCCCTCCCCAGCTTTGCTACATGCAAGGAAGGATTTGATGTAAGCAACAGCCCCAGCCCAGTAGGAAAATAGCCATCTCTGTCCCCTTAATTAAATTCCTGAATTTCAACCAGGTCACAATGAATGATATAACTCCTACTGAGAATCACAGCGCGAGATGAAGAACGAATGTTTCTGGAATGCCAGGAATCACCAGGACCATACGCTGCTGTGCTTTGTCACGCAATGATACCCAATTACTTGCTACATGCATGGCGAGGCAGAGTGTGTCCTATCATGGTGGACGTAATAAAGCTGCCTTGCCCAGAAACCTTCTGCAAAGGCTTTCGCAGTACCTCCAGGAGCGATTCATGGAGATTTCTTTGGAGGATTTTCGCTCCATCCCCAGACATGTTAACAAACTTTTCCTGTAACTTTACTGGCTGCAAATGCATCCCAAGCCCTGATGGCAAATCAATCATTAAAAACGCTTGCTTTTAAACCATGTTTGATATTTACAAATACACCTCACCAGAGGTCGCTTCCATGGCTTCACTGTTTGGGCTAGTGGCTTGGAGGGCTGGGGGGGTAATTCCGTCTGGGTCACAAAAAGCTCCTGGCTGTTTGGACTAATGGAGTGCTGTGTGCTCTGCTGCAAGGTCGTCCTTCTTCCTCTCCTCCTCCTCATCTTCCCCCTCCGCTGAATCCTCCGCCATGGTTGAGATTATGACCCCCACCTCGGAATCCACGGACAAGGGGGGGTAGTGGTGGCGCAGCCCCCTAAAATTGCATGCAGCTCAGCGTAGAAGCGGCATGTTTTTGGCCCTGACCCTGATCTTCCGTTTGCTGCTTTGGTTTTTCTGGTATGCTTGTCTGAGCTCCTTAACTTTCACTCTGCACTGCACTGAGTCCCTGCTGTGGCTTTTCCAACATAGCCTTTGAAATTTTTTCAAATATTTTTTCATTTCGTCTTTTAGAACGGAGTTCTGTTAGCACTGAATCCTCTCCCCATATAGCGATCAGATCCAGTACCTCTCGTGCGGTCCATGCTGGAGCTCTTTTTCGACTCAGGAGACTGCATTGTTACCTGTGCTGATGAGCTCTGCGTGGTCACCTGTGCTGATCAGAGCTCCACGCTGGCCAAACAGGAAATTGAATTCAAAAGTTTGCGGGGTGGGGGCTTTCCCTGTTTACCTGGCCAGTGCCTGTGAGTTCTGATTGCTGTCCAGAGCGGTCAGTGGTGAACTGTGGGATACCTCCCGGAGGCCAATAACGTCGAATTCCGTCCACACTAACACTATTCCGATTTAATAATATCGATTTTAGCATTACTCCTCTCATTGGGGAGGAGTACAGAAATCGATTTAAAGAGCCCTTTAAATCGATTTAATGAGCACTGTAGTGTGGACGGGTGCAGCGTTAAATCAATTTAACACTGTTAAAATCGATTTAATGGCGTAGTGTGGACCAGGCCAAAGGAACAGCAGTAGGGTTTACTCTGTCAAGTGGGCTCATGTGATTGATGGAATCAAATGATCAGTCTGAGCAGACTGGCATCTTGCTTCATTACTTGGTGGCTTGTTGTGAAATTGTGCACATTTTCTAAAATGAAACACTTCCACAGCTTTTCTGCGGTGGCCTCTTCATCTCACCCACCAGGAAAGTGGCTTTGCCTGTTTCTTTGGGGCCATTTTTAAAAAAAAGAAATTTGTTGTTCCTGAAATGTGCTGGATTATAAAGCCCAGTGACTGAAATTCTCTATTTACGGGTACAGCATGGGCAGCAGCGGTGCAAGTTTCCCCACACTGCTCCACTAGTGTGCCTAACCCTGCCTTGAAGAGCTTATCTCTAGTTTGAGCCTCAGGCCAAATCAGTCTGGTCTATCTGCTGAACCTACCATGTGAGTTCTAATGAGTGTCAACTGCAGTGATGTTTTCTGTGATATTCATAGCTGTCTACTAGGCACTTGATTGTGTCTACTGCAGGGAGAAGAATGAAAAAGCAATCTCACAAAATACGTTCCTAGAGAAACAACTTCACTTTGAATCATTGGTGTTGGTAGGCTCAGATTATTCATTGTTTGTGAATATTTGGGTGACTGCCAGTAGTCATGAAAATATTTGTGAATCCTGAAAGTTTTGCAACTTCACAACTGACATGGATGATTTGCTATTTGTCATTCTCCTGTTAAAGGGTTAGTCCTTCAAACATGAAACAGAGACAATATCCCATGGCCAGTCATACACCATGGATTGGCAACCATGAAGAGTAAATAGTTGCAGTGAACCTCATCACACTGTCTGAAAATTGTTCATCCAACTATTTGGCGAATATTTTCAAACAGTGAATACATATGCAGGAGCCAGGAATGGGTTGCAAATGATTTGTGAACTAAAACCCAAAAAGACGATATTTGTCAGATTCTTGCTTTGACAAATACTGTCCAACTATCCTTGAGACAAAGTCATTTCATGAAAGTCACTGAGAAGCCATCAGCTACTAACACCAATTTAGTTGAATGTAAGCAATCCGTTTCCCTTTCTCACATGGGAGGGTGATTACAGCATAAACATTTCAGAAATGAATTCAAGACTTGTGCAGGCCTTAGGAAACCCACACAGAAAGAGAGACTTCAGACCTGCTGTGTTAAATAGGTGGACATGCACAGCTGAAGGGATCCTCCTGTCTTTCTTACACTTACATTAAAACTCTGTGGGCTCCACTTTCAAAACCCAACACATTGTTTGCACTTGTAATATCCAGGCACTGGGGAAGATTCTTCGCCCTGCTTTATTCCCCTTAGGCTGCTCAGGCCCAGATTCTCCTGACCCCCATAGATGGGGATTCCCCTGGCATGGAAGAGCCCCCAGGGCGATGCACAGTAAGCATAGCCAGCTTCAGTGCCACCCTCCCCATGTTAGGGGACATATTAGGGGACAGGGATGGACATAATGAGGATGAAGAGGAGATATGCCCAGAGTAACTGCACTCCAGCTATCCTCAGATGATGGATGGCTACTTGCTGAGCACTGCCAGCTGGTGCATATGACAACAGCCCCTATCCTAGAGGTTGCTCTAACCTAATTCAAGGGCCAGGGTTGGGCAGAAAATCAGGGAACTGCAAGTGGCTCCCTAAGAGCCCCCCTCTCTGCCGCACCCAGCAGGAGCTGGATACAGCAGAGAATCTGGCCCATTGTAGCTAACAGTTCATGCCTAGCTGTCACATGACAATGTATGTGTGCAGCCACTTCAACAGACTAAAATCAGGAGCATTTGTGTAACTTTTTCTAGATCTTTTAAAATTAGTGGTGATCGAGTAGAGTTCTGCATATTGTTGGGCCAGCATAATTTGCAAAGAAAACTGTTATGGGCCAGCCAGGCAACTGGAATCAAATGAAAACCCTGAATATGAGAAGTTAAAAAGTGTCTTCCTTTCAGCTGTAGGCAGGAATTCATCTGCATTTGTATGCTCTGGTCCTCAATGAAAGTCTGTTGTCTAAAGTCAACAAGATCTAGCCCGTTAAAATGCATAATTGTGCTATAGATAAACAGCACCCAGATTTCTAAGCAATTTTATGTTTCTCATTTCTGTCAGGAAGAAAAATAAAGATACTGCACAGATTATTATCCCGTCAGGTTCTATTTGCAGCTTGTCTACATACGGGGTGCTGCACCGAGCCTAGTTCAAAGGGACAGTCTCACCATTGCATTGCCCTGATTCTGCCACAGTTCTCTGCAGGGCTAGTTCCCATGCATATTAAAACAGCCTGAGGGCTTCCATAACTTATGCAGGCAGCAAAGGCCCCAAGGGCACATGGATATAGCCCCCTGCAGAAGTCACACAATCACTTTGTACTTTGTTTAGAAGTGGATAATACCTCCCGATGGGCGAAGTTCCAGAAGTTCAGTTTGTGGAAACACTCAGCACTGCACGTGATCTGGAAATCAGACTGACAATCTTATAAGCTCAGGTTCTCTCATGAGCCCTATGCTTCTTCCTGATTCTGGCCAATTCTGCAATACCACAAAAACCATCTTTCTTGCAATATTATGGAACTTCTCTCTCTTCAGTTTGGACTGAAACCAAAGAGTATGGAGGCGTGGGTAGGGGGAAGAGCCTTAGTGGTGAGCCTGGACCTAACCTCTGTATCTGAACACTCCCAGACTTCTGGAAGGTTTGGATACAGATCTGAACTTTTCAGCTTAGGTCAGCACCTAGAAGAAAAAGAAACACACAAGAGAGGAGCACAGGAGCTGCCAATCCAGTAAGATTTGTGATCTATCTAGGACAGCATTTTGTCTCCAATGGTGGCCAACACTAGTTGCTTCAGAGGAAGCTGAAGTATAGAATATTGTGGCCACACAGGAAGTTTCTACCCAAGCTAACTAATTTTATTTAAGCTGAATAAAGCTTCCATTTCAGTTTGGGGACAGGTCTGTTTTAGTTCTTATTACATCAGATGCGGTTTGCCTAGCCCTAGTAAGAAGCCATTCCTCAGACAGTTTCTCTTTTACCAAAACATCATTTGCCTTTGTGGAAGGAGGATATTGTGTGCAGCTCTTTACATAAGAACGGCCATACTGGGTCAGATCAAAGGTCCATCTAGCCCAGTATCCTGTCTTCCGACAGTGGCCAGCGCCAGGTGCCCCAGAGAGAATGAACAGAACAGGAATCATCGAGTGATCCATCCCGTCACCCATTCCCAGCTTCTGGCAAACAGAGGCTAGGGACACCATCCCTGTTCATCCTGGCTGATAGCCATTGATGGACCTATCCTCCATGAACTTATCTAGTTCTTTTTGAACCCTGTTAGAGTCTTGGCCTTCACAGCATCCTCTGGCAAGGAGTTCCACAGACTGACTGTGAGTTATGTGAGAAATATATTTCCTTTTGTTTGTTTTGAACCTGCTGCCTATTCATTTCATTTGGTGACCCCTAGTTCTTGTGCTATGAAAAGGAGTAAATAACACTTCCTTATCTACTTTCTCCACATCAGCTCTTTCAGATAGTCTGTGATCAGGGGATCAGTGCAGAGAGGAAGAGATCCTCTTTACACCTTCACTGCAATAGCTGGTGCTTACCAGAACACTTGATTCTATACATTTTAGTTCAGTTTAGCAGAAAGATGTTACCCCTGACACCAGTGTTGTCTAATATTGTCCCTAATTCTGGGAGCAGGTAAAACGTAGTTGATCAAATTCTGCTCTCATTTATAACTATGTCTCTCCCTCCCACCCCACTGGCATGGCAGAATGTAACAAAGAATCTCTGTGGTCTTAAGGTTACTAACAAAGGAAAAAACTGTGTTTTGTTGTTTTGCTTCCCTCTGGTGTCTAAAGAAGTCCTGAAATTTTTTTCAAAATGTTTATGTTAGAAATCCAGGGCTTGTTGACTCTTCTCCCCCAGAAGACTCTATGGACGACTGGAAAACTAGTAGGATGATGACATCACTGCTATCAAGGAAGTGAAATCTGAGCAACTGAGAGGAAAAAAAGGCTTTTTATTCAGATTCTTTAAAATTCTGCTTTTGTTAACAACTATTTAACTCAAGTGCCTAGCAAGCAGGCAGAAGAAAAACATTCTGTTCAACACTCAGCATTTCTGCTTCTTCGGATAAGGGCTAACAGTTCCTGTCCACTTTTCTCAATCCTTCTGGGAGAACTCTAGAAAAACGAAGAAGACAAGACTTAAAATTTCTGATATTTCTTAAGTCAGAAGCAAGCAGTGAAAAAACCCTGCATCATAAAGAAGCAGAAACAAACAGCAACAAATGCACAAACACAGGCTTTTTTCCATGGCAGATCACTTTTAAAAATTTCACTTTAAGGCATTGTTTGTAGCATTTCTGATGGGAAATATATCTAATACTATAACTGAAACTTGTTTAACTGCCCCAGAACAACAGAACTGAAAAAACTGTGTCTGCACAGGCTTTGCTGAGAGGAAATCAGAGAGAAATTTCTTTTCTTTTTCAATCAATGCCCGGACAAGTGAGATGCTAACAGCAGAAATGAATGGTATTGATGGGAAACACAAGCTGCACTTTGCCTATTACTAATGTTAATATTGTAACCAGAGCTGAATCAGAAGGTGTAGGATCTATTATTTCCCAAGCCCTTGAGATTGATAAATAAAGCTTCACATGAGTAATCTGAGAAGTGTTGGGTTGATGGAGAACAACATACTTTTTTGAGTGTAGGAGAAGCATGAAAAATCAAACCGCACTGGGGGGCTTCTTGTCCATTGAAGAAGCTTGAGATCGTCTTGCCTGGTGCAAGTTGGAGGTTAATTAGGGTCTGCTGCAGTTCAGGGTAAGGCAGAGATTCACCTGTGAAACTTGGTTTTCCCAAGTTTGGAACTTAGCCATCAAAATGTTCTCTTCCAGGCTCAAACTTGATATGACAGTTTCAGCTCAGGAGATTATATTTGTTACAGCAAAAGAGTGAAGAATAACGGGTTTTGTGTTTTATTTTAGGTTTGAAGGCGAGACAATAAAATAAAGTCACTGATTCCAGTCACTCCCTGGCATTCCCGTAAGTCAGTCTTGAAACAGGGCTCTGATTCTGATCTCACTGACAAATATCAGGAGTAGTTCCACTGCATTTAGTAGAATTACAGTGATGTAAGATCAGAATCAGGTTCTGAGGCTCAAATTCTCTTCTTGGTTGCACTGGTGAAACCCTTCTGACTTCACAGGAGCTACACTGAAAAGAGAATTTACTCCCTAGACTTCCCAGAAGCACAAGATCAAAACTTGAATGGACTCAGGCCTTCATTTTCTGAGCTAGATAACTGGACTTCCTATACAGTCTACTGTGAGGGGACCATTCAGATAAGCTCCTGTCTGCCCTTTGTAGACATTACAATCCCTATTACTGTTTTTATAGAGCTATTGGTTTGCCCAGCAGATTATGTGATCCAGCTGAAACCCAGTTTCTCCCACTGAGTATTAATGAACTTCACCCTATGTTTGATTGCTTATTTTAAACTGATGGAATTTGCAGGCAAATAGCACCCGATGTGGGCTGCAGCCCTTGTATATCTTGAAAAAGAACAAGTCAGTCAAGTAAAAGATGTGGTCTTATGTGTGGTCCTCATGTTTTTACATCAGAAATGTACAAAGCCTGGTCCCACTGAAGTCAATGTGAGTGTTGCCCCAATGCCATTGACTTCACTAGGAATCTGCCTTCACCTTCATGTGTTTTGAACCAGTTCCTCTGTACAGGGGTAGAATTTGGGGAAGAAGTGCAAGGAGTGTAAATCTCTTTCAGGGCACAGAGCCAAATCCATAGGGACTCTATTTACTGTTGCTGTGTCTGTCTGAGGCAGGATAGTGGGGCTGGACCAGAAGATCTGTCACCAGCTGATCCCTTTCATTCTCCCCCACTCTTAGAGGTGGGAGTACGTAAGGCCATGGGACATATTCCAGCACCTAGACTGGGACAGTGGCTGCAGAGCCGCTCCATTTTTGCTATGCTGATGGGACAGTGAAGATTCCTCTCACCGCCAATGAGTTCCCCAGTGCCTGGTGCAATTATCTGGCCTCGGGGCTGGCAGGATTTGGTTCCTAATATGTATGTGTGCTACATCAACTTTAGGTTCACACATTTAAAAAAAGTCAAAGGGATCAGGGGCTGCCATGCTTCAAAACACATGCTAATGCCTGCTAGCTTTCAGAAAAAAAAGTTTCCTTCTAGTGTTATAGATGAGCTTTCTCAGTGTGTTGGGCACATACTTAGCTAAAAGTCTCTAAATAACCCTATTTATTTATAGTCTACAACATCACAATTAGTCCCTCAGACACCTGTTTTAGTAAAATGACATTCTCCTGTTAATACTTGTTCTATAAAGCACTGCATACTCTACATGATAGTCACAAAATAAACAGTTTAAAAAGACTCTAAGGACATTTTCCCTCAATGTGCAGCACTCCTCTTAATATTAGTGTTCCATATGCTTGTGAAAGGAAAAAGGGAACCCAAAATATGCAATTGCATAGCAGTGTCTCCCAAGAGCTATTATAATCTCTCATTCAGATAAAATGTGCTTTAAAAGTGGTTCTAACTTTTCCTACAAGTCTCTAATACATCCAGCCATCCAGGGGACACTCCCTCCCCCTGAAGTATCAACTTGAGTTGATTGAATTTCAAAGTCCTCTTTAAAATAAGTCAGCATTGGTAGATTTCTCACATCTCCTTCTGTGAAAGCATGAAGGGTTCTGGCTCAGTAGAAAGAATTCTAATTAAAGACTGTCTCACGCTGGTCAAACTTAAGACCTCCAGATGGAGATCTGTATCTGGATGATGATGAAAGATTGGGAATAAAGCAGTGATATTCAAGAGCTGATCCATATGTGAATTTAAATAATTTTTCTTCAAGGTAAGTGCACATATTTTTGAGTCATTCTTGTGAAATAAAAAAATATTGTCTTCTGTATAATACTTTGAAACCATAGCACACTGCAAATGTGAGAGTCAGTGTTTGATATTAAAATATCAGGTTAACAGCATTTCAGTTTAATGCAAAGATTTCCTGAGTTCTTTGCGTTGCTCTGCTTATATCCCCCTGAAAAATTGCCATGTCAATACTTCATCTATTGAAAACCTGGTTTTGAGATTATTATCATTATTATAATTAATCATGTTTGTTACAGTAGTGCCTAAGGGATAACAAAGAATAGGGTCCCACCATGCTTGGCACTGAACAGACAGAGTAGTAGATGGTCCCTCCCCTAAAGAGTTTACCATCTAATAGACAAGACAGACACAGGGTGTGGGAAGGGATATAAGTTTCAAGTTGATCTGGTGAACCCCTTTCCTATTCTGATATTTTTCTATCACTTTCAGGGGAAATATTTTTGTAGCCTAAACATCGCGGTCATCCCTTCAGGACTATAGTACTTTCTTCATTTAAAAAAAAAATGCTGCAGTAGTCCCATGTGGTATGAGGCAGACCAGTGATAATTAAATGGGGTTATTAATAGGATCAAAGTTATGAGGATGCTTAGGAAAAATCAGTTTAATGCCGCACCTCACACAACAAACTCAAGACTAAGGTTGGTTGGGAAATGATTCCCACCTCCCCACCCTTGTGAAAAATTTCAATGAAAACAAGTTTTTTTTTTTACAATTTTTGTTGAAAATTTTCAGTGTTCAGCAACTGAAAACTGAATTTTTTAGGCAAACCAATTTTTTTTCCACAAAAACTTCTGTTCACTTTAAAATCTATTTTTCATTTTTAAAAAGTTTCAGTAAAAAAATTGTGAATTTTTGAATTTTTTCTAGAGCCTCTTTCAAGTGAGTAAAACAGTTAATGGTTATTTCAGCAGAAAAAGAGACTAGCATTCACAACTGCTGGTTCCTGCCGCAGAGCTCCAAATAGCATAGAGTTTCACTTTCAGTTTGGCCTCACTCACTCGTGCTGAACTTTGAGAAATCCCCACTGAAACAACCACCAGAAATACTGCTATTGCTTCAGTGTAGGGTTTTCCCAGCATCTGTTTACAGCTAACTGGGGGGATTCATGTTTTTTTAAAAAAAATAAAGAAAGGGGAATTTTTAGTTAATTTTTAGAAATATCTTTGGAATCACAGAAATAGAAGAACTGAATAAATTAATTTTACTTCATATTCACCAAACACAATTAGTGTAAACTTAACATTGCAAAAGAGGGAGGTTTATTTTGTTAGCTGAAAGGAGAGACAGTTCCTTGTCACTCAGGTTATGGTAGGGTTTAACAAAGAGTCCTTTCAAGGCCAAATCTAGCTTGCTTTGCTCAGGAGCAGTTTCATTTACTGTAATTAAATAGTTTTACTGGCATGAGGTAGAGGAGCACTGTGGAGAAGTGAGAGAGGGGTTTGAATGGGAGCAGGATCAAGTCCTAAGTTAGAAAAATAACAAAAGTGTAAATCTTGAGTCTGATCTTGAAGCAACATTTCAGTGAAGTCTATGGGAGTTTTGTCTCAGTGTGAACTATGGGATCACTGGATGCCAAACATTAAAAATAAAAAGTATAGATTTTCCTTATGTTTTTTGATTTAATAAATGTAGCACACCTAGAATCGTAGATTTTAAAACCAGAAGGAACCATTAAATCATCTAGTCTGACCTCCTGTATAACACAGGCCATAGACTTTCACCCTGTTATCCTTATATGGAGCCCAATAACTTGTGTATGACTAAATCATAACTTGTGTTTGGCTAAAGCATGTCTTCCAGAGAGGCATTCAGTCAGTCTTGATTTGAAGACTTCAAGAGATGGAGAATTTACCACTGGTAATTTGTTCTAACAGTTAATCACCTTTACTGTTGAAAATCTGTGTCACATTTCTAATTCAAATTTGTCAGACTTTAACTTCTAGCCATTGGGTCTTGTTACACCATTCTCCGCTAGATAACGGGGCCCTTTAATACCTGGTATTTTCTCCCCATGAAGGTACACATATGGTGTAATCAAGCTGTCTTGTGATCTTCTTTTCATAAGCTAAACAGATCGAGCTTCTTTAGTCCCCCTCCGTAAGACATTTTCTTCTGCCCTTAATTTTGTGGTTTTTTTCTTCACCCTCTCCAATTTCACAACATCCTTTTTAAAATGTGGACACCAGAACAGTATGCAGTATTCCAGTCCCAGTCCCAACAGTGCTGTATACAGAGGTAAAATCACTTCTCTTCACCTATTCAGTACTCTGCTGTTTCTACATCCAAGGATTGCATTAGCCCTTTGTGTCACAGCATTGCCCTTGGAGCTCATGTTCAGTGGCTTGTTTGCTATGACTTCTAAATCCTCTTCATTCACTGCTTTCCAGTCCTTTTCATGTGTACAGATACATTATAAGTAGATAAGATACATTTAAAGTAACACACTGAAGTGGCCAATGTTCACCGTATCTAACTGAATTGATACAATGGATTATTTTAGAGGCTAAATCAGGTCTGCGCAACATGTGGCCCGCAGAGCCTCACTGTGTGGCCCACGAGGGGATTCTAAATCCCCTGCACACGGCACTCTGCGGGCAGCCCAGAGCCCTTTAAATCCCAGCCGTGGCCGGGAGTCAGAGGGCTCTGGGCTGCCTGCAGTGGAAGGGAGCCCAGAGCCCTTTAAATCTCAGCCTTGGCCGGGAATCAGAGGGCTCTGGGCTGCCCGCAGCGGGGGGAGCCCAGAGCCCTTTAAATCCCAGCCGCGGCCGGGATTCAAAGGGCTCTGGGCTGCGTGCAGAGATTCCCGGTGGCAGCTGGGATTTAAAGGGCTCAGAGCTCCCTGTGGCTTCGGGCACCCCAGAGCCCTTTAAATCCCTGCCCGTGGCCGATGATTTCCCTCTCCCCGGACCCCTGCCCCAGCTGCCCCCGTCACCCTATCCCCTTAAATTTAGGAGTGCTCAAGCTCAGTTTGGGCAGCTGTTACTTCATTTCTCCCAAATCAAATATACTCATCCATTGTAACTTGCTGTAGAAAAAGTAGGATAAAATTGAGCAAGAAATGCTTATTAGGACTGGAATTGCTGTTTTCAACAAAGCCATTGCCTTTTGTTGTTAAAAGGAAGACAGTGATATGCACTGGCAAAACATTCCCACATAGAAACCGAAAGAATAATAAAGGCACCTCAACTTTTCCTCATTTATGGAGGACAGTCTTATAATATGCATCCAGATATCCTCCAACCACACAAGCTGAAAATTGTTCCACTTTACTGCAGCTCTATAACCATATGGGAACCAATCCTGTCTGTGTTTTGTGCACATCCAAAAGTCCTGCTGAATGATCCACCCTGGGAGCGAGTTACCAGTGACCCAGGGCTGGGGCTGCAGGAGGTGTGTGGGTGGGGCACTGGTCGGGGGGAGCCCAGGGCTGGGGCAGCAGCGGGGTGGGGGAAGGGCACTGGTGGGGAAGCCCAGCGCTGGGGCGGCAGGGGGTGTGTGCAGGTGGGTGGGGGGAGAGCCCAGGAATGGGGCAGCAGGGGCGTACAGGGGGGAACCCAGGGCTGGGATGGGGGGCAGCCACATTTTTTTTTTGCTTGGGGCAGCAAAAAACCTAGAGCTGGCCCTGCTGGGTTCCTCCAGCTGCCGGAGCCCCGGGCCCTTTAATTTGACCCTGGGGGCTCCCAACCACCTCTTCAGCTGGGAGCCCCTGGCTGATTTAAAATAAAGTATCACCTCCCCACCCCCAACCTTCCTTTTTGACCCACAGCTGTTTTGGTGGGGTGGCAGTGGCGAAGGAGGGTTTGTTTCCTCAGGGCTGGGCGGCCCCAGGGTGGGGTGTTTCTGCGGGGCCCCGAGGTTTCGTCCCTCAGCTGTTTTCTTTGGAGTAATATGGCCCTTGCCGCTTTACGGGTTGTGCAGACCTGGGCTAAATTGTTCCTTTATGAAGCAGACCATGTGGTGTGATGCTGCCTTATTGCAACAGGAACTTAACGTGCTCTTGCATTGTGCCAACTCTTTTGGCTGGTGAGAGTGGCTGCACCATTGCACTTCGTCTTGCCTCTGTTGGAGAAGCTACGGTTCACAGCAGCATTGGTCTTTCATAGTCCTTGTCTCTTGGGCACTCATGGAAGTCCAGACACACCTGAGGCCTTAATGTATTTCATTTATACATACAGGCCGTATAGATTAAGTTGCAGGACATGGAAGTAAAAGGTAATCTGGATACAAAGTTTCCAAGAAGAAGGGAAGGTTCAACGTACTCAATATACACTGGGGACGAGTTTGCATTTTGGATGAGGGTTATTTTTGGATAGTAGAGGTGTAGCTGAACAAGGGTTGACAGTATTTACATTATTGGTATGGCTCATATTGTTCAATAAGAAACAGATACCATGATTTTGACTGCAAGTCCTTCCCTTTGCCTTATTGTGGGGAACCTAATCCTGTTTCATTTTTCATTACACCATTTTCATGTTGGTTTTCAGGCTGCTCCTGATTTTTTACATGGAAAATTAATGGAACTAAAATGGAATAGCCTCTCCATCGAGGGGCATGTGCTATGCAGTAAGTATAGTGTAAGTATTGTGTACTCTTGCTGTATTTCCAAATGATTATTCTCAATTTCTCAACTCTGTACAAACACAGCATCCAAAATCTCTGTCACAATAAGTGCTGTCATCCTCAAGAACAGCCACATTGCATTGGGTTGCAGCTATTGGGCTTAATTCTGCTCTCAGGTGCCCTGGAGTCAATCCAATAATTCCACTAAAGTAATTCAATGGGAATACCCCGGACTGATACCAATGTAATATAAGAACATATAATGAGGTCCTTTATCAGGGCCTGATTCTATCAATGTTACTCTCAGTGAGTCACCTTACCCTGTGAGTAGTGCCATTGATGACACCAGGGCCGGCCCTAGACCAAATGGCCTCTCAGGCAAGTAGCATCTTCAGACCCTCCCTCTATTTGTTAAACTTTTGAATGCCTTGTTTTTTATTGCATTTGTAGCCCATTTCATGACTTTGAGGCACAATTTACATGTGTGATTTATCCCTGTCATATAAGACCATTAATAAGCACACTAGGATCTGTACAACAAAACAGCACCCCAAGTCTGGTGCCCCCCGAAGCCCGGCATCCCAGGTGGTCACGTAGGTCATCTGGTCCTGGATGTCAGGGGAGCAAAGTACTACTCCTTGTAAGTGTGGTAGAATCAAGCCCTCAGTTCTTATTCAGGAAAAACTTCCAGTGACTTTAGTGGATGCTTAACTGAATAAAAGCTGAAATAGGGGTGTTAGGATTTGTCCAGTGGTTTCTAATCTCAGCTAGACACTGTAGAAGAGAGGAGAGAAGTTTGATTATATAGTCTTACTTTAAGTTGGCGATAATAAGTGAATCGCTGAAGAGGAAAAGATGAATCGCTTTAGTCTTCATGCCTTGTGTCAGCTGCACACACTCATTCAGGATCAGCTTTGAATTCTTACTGGTCAGGCCCAACACAAATCGACACTGCTCAATGGATATTGGGTAACTCAGGCTATCTCTGGAAAACAAAAACAAACAAACAAACAAACAGTTGTTCTAATCTTCTCATATCTAAGCATTGCAGGGTCAGATTCTGAACCTCCTCTGGGGAGCAGTTACTCACATGAATGATATACTGAAATCAGTAACTGCTCACAAAAAGTGAATAAGGAGGTCACTATCTGGACTGGTGTTTTTCTTTTCTTTCTGTTTTTGTGAACCAATTTATTACCTATTGTCTTCTGTAAGCAAAGCAACAGGATAATACATTGTCTGTATGCTTGTAATAAAAAAAAATCAGTACTCAAATCATCATCCTCTATGTTTTGAACTTTTGGAGACTTCAGTGCTTCCTCCTAAGCATTCACTTATCCTCAAGGCTGAACAACACCAGTGTTCTAAGGGTTAAAATTCATGTAAGGAGATTTTGTTGACATTTACATATTCACACTTTTGCTTAGAGTGAAGCAAAAGGTTACAGTTTGTAGGAGGTGATTTATGGGTCAGACACAGTAGGGGGAGTAGGTGTGATACAATAAGAGCTTTTTTTTAATTGTAAGATCAGTTTGAAGCTTATTGTTTTTCACTCACTAAACCCTTTATGGAGTCCAGCTGCATGGATGCTATAGAGCCATCTTCATTGGCTGGTTGTGGAGTCTCTGTCTTAGGGTATTCCCAAGTAGTGTAGAGCCAGCATAGAGGGAGTGTTGACAGAAAGGAGCAATACCAGAGTGCCACAGTCCCTCCTGGCCCTGGTGTAGGGGGGAGTATTGGGGTAAGGAGGCAGGGCTGGAGTTGTGATCTTCAGCTGGCAGAATGGCCCCACAGGGGCTATTACCACCCAATACAATGGAGGCTGCTCTAAATTGTGCTGGGATCTGAACTGGCTTCTCTCTGGTCCTAGGACTGGGGAACGGATGGGGGCATAAAGGTAGTATACAGGACCCACTTGGATTCTGGAGCCCTCTTTCTCCTATGCTTACCACTCTCACCTAGTGGTTTGATTGTTCTTGTGTGAAGTGGGCTTTATTCTCCTTTTGCATACACTGGTTTTACATCAGTGGAATTCTGTTGACTTTAGAGCTACTCCTGATTCTCCACTGTGAGTAAGAGCAGAATTGAGCCCACTTTTCATAAGTATAAATATCCAGTTAAGATGCAAAGCAATGTAGCATCAGGCTTATTAAAACTGATTGGCCTTGGTCTACACTCTGAGTGTAGGTTGAATTTAGCAGTGTTAGGCTGACTTAACCCTGCACCTGTCCACATGACCAAGCCTGTTTTGTCTACTTAAAGGGCTCTTAAAATTGATTTCTGTACTTCTCCCTGGTGAGGGGTTTAGTGCTAAAATTGACTTTGCTGGGTCAGATTTGGGGTAGTGTGGATGCAATTTGATGGTATTGGCCTCTGGGAGCTATCCCAGAGTGCTCCATTGTGACCTCTCTGGACAGCACTCTCAACTCAGATGCACTGGCCAGGTAGACAGGAAAAGCCTCGGGAACTTTTGAATTTCATTTCCTGTTTGGCCAGTGTGGCGAGCTGATCAGCACAGGTAACCATGGAGTCCCAGAATCGCAAAAGAGCTCCAGCATGGACCGAACAGGAGGTACTGGATAAATAAATAAAATTTATAAATAAATAAATAATGATCTGATCGCTATATGGGGAGAAGAATCTGTGCAGGCAGAACTCCGTTCCAAAAGACGAAATGCCAATATATTTGCCAAAATCTCCAAGGGCATGATGGGCAGAGGCTACAACAGGGACACAAAGCAGTGCCGCGTGAAAGTTAAGGAGCTGAGGCAAGCCTACCAAAAGACAAAGGATGCAAACAGTTGCTCCGGGTCAGAGCCCCATACATGCTGGTTCTATGATGAGCTGCATGCAGTTCTGTGGGTGGCCCCTACCACTACCTCACCACTGTCCATGGACACCTGCAAGGGGGGAGTCTCACGCAACAAGGATGATGAGTTTGAAGATGATGAGGAGGAGGAGGTTGAGGATAGCGCACAGCAGGCAAGTGGAGCATCGCTTCTCCCCGGCAGCCAGGAACCATTCATCACCCTGAAGCCAGTACACTCCCAACCCTCCCAAAGCGGGCTCCCAGACCATGAAGCCAGAGAAGGAACCTTTGGTGAGTGTACCTTTGTAAATATAATACAGGGTTTAAAAGCAAGCGTGTTTAATAATTCATTTACCATGCCAAGCCAATTGCAAGTAGTCTGGAATCATTGCGGAACAAAACCTTGCAGCGAATGGGCCCGGGCTTTGGCTGTTGGCCTTTGGCTGAAAATAAATCATCCCCACTGTTAGCCACATGGTGGGGGAGTCTCGCTCATGGATGACCCAGATCTTCCCTGATATTAGCCATGCGGTGGGCGGAGGGGAGTGAAGCCATCATCCCAGAGAATTGTGTGGGAGGGGATTTTGGATTGTGCTGCACATTCACCCTAAAACCACAGCCCCTCCTTTTAAATGGTCAACCCAACGGGCGTTGCTTGGTGTGGGAAAGGAGGGCGCTGCTGTTTGAAACCGCTCCCACATGTTATGAAGGTTGAAGAAGCTGAAACCCTTTGCCTTACCATGGCTGCCTGCATGGCTGTTGCCCAGCCAAGCGTGTGTGATGTCTCACACCAAACCAGCAGGCACTCAATATAGGAGGAAAATGCGACCTTGTACCAAAAGCACATGTGCTATGTAATGTGAATCACTTGATTCAGTGTGAAACAGTCTTCCTTTTGTTTTCTAAAATGTATCTTTTTAAATATTGCTCTCTTTTTTTCCCCTCTCGCAGCTGCAAATGTTTCTACGCTCCTCCTATCATCTCAGTCCCAGAGGCTAGCGCAGATTAGAAGGCGAAAAAACCGCACTCGCAACGAGATGTTCTCAGAGCTCATGAAGTCTTCCCACACTGAAAGAGCTCAGCAGAATGCGTGGAGGCAGACAATGGCAGAGTCCAGGAAAGCATTAAATGAATGCGATGAAAGGAGGGAAGCGCACACTGAAAGGAGGCAGGATGCAATGCTGAGGCTAATGAGGGAGAAAACTGACATGCTCAGATATCTGGTGGGGCTGCAGGAAAGGCAGCAGGAGCACAGACTGCCGCTGCAGCCCTTGTATAACTTCCTGCCCTCCTCCCCAAGGTCCATAGCCTCCTCACCCAGACACCCAAGAACCCAGTGGGGGAGGCTACAGGCATCCAGCCACTCCATCCCAGAGGATTGCCCAAGCAACAGAAGGCTGGCATTCAATAAATTTTGAACTGTAGTGTCGTCTTGCCCTTCTCTCCTCCCCTCATCCACCGCCCCACCTGGTGCTTCCCTCCTCACCCACCCTTCCCAGGCTATCTTGCTAGTTTTCCCTCAATTTGTGATGAATTAATAAAGAATGCATGATTTTGAAACAATAATGACTTTATTGCCTCTGAAAGCAACAATTGAAGGGGGGAAGTCGGTTGGCTTACAGGGAAGTAGAGTCAACCAAGGGGGCAGGTTTTCATCAAGGAGAAACAGAGAACTGTCACAGTGTAACCTGGCCAGTCATGAAACTGGTTTTCAAAGCTTCTCTGATGCATACCGTGCCCTCCTGTACTCTGCTAACAGCCCTGGTGTCTGGCTGCATGTAATCAGCAGCCAGGAGATTTGCCTCAACCTCCCACCCCACCATAAATGTCTCCTCCTTACTCTCACAGAGATTGTGGAGCACACAGCAAGCAGAAATAACAATGGGAATATTGGTTTCGCTGAGGTCTAACTGAGTCAGTAAACTGCACCAGTGCGCTTTTAAATGTCCAAATGCACATTCTACCACCATTCTGCATTTGCTCAGCCTATTGTTGAAAAACTCCTGACTACTGTCCAGGCTGCCTGTGTACAACTTCATGAACCATGGCATTAAGGGGTAGGCTGGGTCCCCAAGGATAACTATAGGCATTTCAACATCCCCAAAGATTATTTTCTGGTCTGGGAAGAAAGTCCCTACCTGCAACGTTTGAAAAGGACCAAAGTTCCTGAAGATGCGAGCGTCATGTACCTTTCCTAGCCATCTCACGTTGATGTTGGTGAAACGTCCCTTGTGATCCACCAATGCTTCCAGCACCATTGAAAAGTACCTTTCAGTTTATGTACTTGCTGGTCTGGCACTCCAGTGTCAACACAGGGATATGGGTTCCGTCTATCGCCCTATCACAGTTAGAGAATCCCATTGCAGCAAAGCCATCCACTATGACCTGCACATTTTCCAGAGTCACTACTCTTGATAACAGCAGCTCAGTGATTAAGTTGGCTACTTGGATCACAGCAGCCCCCACGATAGATTTAGCCACTCCAAATTGATTCCCGACTGACTGGTAGCTGTCTGGCATTGCAGGCTTCCAGAGGGCTATCACCACTCGCTTCTCAACTGTGAGGGCTGCTCTCATCTTGGCATTCTTGTGTTTCAGGGTAGGGGAAAGCAAGTCACAAAGTTCCATGAAAGTGCACTTATGCATGCAAAATTTTCGCAGCCACTTGGAATCATCCCAGACCTGCAACGCTATGCGGTCCCAAGTCTGTGCTTGTTTCCCTGGCCCAGAATCGGCGTTCCATGGCTTGAACCTGCCCCATTACCACCATGATGTCCAAATTGCCAGGGCCTGTGCTTTGAGAGATATCTGAGTCCATGTCCTCATCACTATCATGATCACGCTGTCGTCACCTGCTTGTCTGCTTTTGCAGGTTCTGCACATACTGCAGGATAACGCACGAGGTGTTTACAATGCTCACAGCAGCAGCGGTGAGCTGAGCGGGCTCCCTGCTTGCTGTGGTATGGGTCTGCAGGAAAGCAGAGAGCAGAGTTGCAGTGGAAGCAGTGGAGGACGACTGTTAGCACCGTGCACATGTCCCAAGGAAGAACACACATTCTTCCCGAGAATTTCCCGGGAACCCATGACAGACAACATGGAGAAATTCGCTATCGAGGTATTAGCAGCAGGACAGAGTAGCAGAGGAAGTGGTGTATGATGATGGTTTGCAGATCTACTGCACCTTCTGCTGCCAGCAGCACCTAGGACACAATAGCGGCAATGTCGGTGAGCTGAGCTGAGCAGGCTGCACGCTTGCCGTGGCATGGCATCTGCATGGAAAAAAGGCGTGAAATGATTGTCTGCCATTGCTTTCATGGAGGGAGGGGAGACTGACGACATGTACCCAAAACCACCCGCGACAATGTTTTTGCCCCATCAGGCATCGGGAGCTTAACCCAGAATTCCAATCAGCGGCAGAGACTGCAGGAATTGTGGGATAGCTAACACAGTGCACCGCTCCATAAGTTAATGCTAGCCACAGTACTGAGGACACACTCCTCCAATTTAATGCACTTAGTGTGGACATATGCAATCGACTGTATAAAATCGGTTTCTAAAAATCAACTTCTATAAAATTGACCTAATTTTGTAGTGTAGACATACCCAAAGAGATAACTGGTACTAGAGTAGGGAAGGAAGTAAATAAAAAAAAAAGACAAAGGATTAAAAAAAATGCCTGCATGACTTAGGCTCCTAGGTCCCATTTTCAAAAGTCTTGGCTTGCTTTTGAAAACGTGACTTAGGTTCCTAAACCACTTAAGTGTTTTTGAAAATTTATCTTTGGTTTGTGAGGCCATCTGGATAAAGTTAAGAGGGGCAAAAAAAGGAAGGAAGGCAATTTTAAACTGGATTCTGAAATCTGGGGAGCCAATGGAAGGGTCGGGGAGGATGTGATTTTGTACTTCAATGTTTGTGTGAGCAGGCAGGCACCAGCATTCCACACATACTGGACTCCAGGCGCTGGGCTCTGAGGAAACCAGAATCTGTCCCCAGCCTTGGTACCGACTAACCATGTCACCTTGGGCAAGTTACTTCAACTTTCCGTGCCTCAGTTTCTCCATCTGTAAAACTAATATAATAATACTTGCCTGCCTCACAGAAGTTTTGTGAGGTCCAGTCATAAAGCAGCATGAAAGCATCAGATGTGTGAAGTATTTTGATTAGTGTTTATTTATTATCTGTACTTTTCCTGGCATGATCTGAGCTGTAAGGTGCTCCTCACTATGCAAACAACTAAGATATGTTTCCTGGTTGGGTATAAAAAAACCCAATTAAAAACCCAGTTAAATTGAGAGAAGGAAGGAGAGGATTTCCAGAGGCCTAGGAAGGGAGGCTGGACTGGGTGGAACAGCAAAGCATATCCTCCTCAATGAACACCACAGGGCAGCCACAAAAAGTTTGTGTGACCTCATATATTGTATCTTTTTGATGACCATCCCGATTTCCTCTTCACGCTGTGGAATGTCTCTTTCTGGAGTATTTCAGGATCAGCCAGAGGACTTCACTGCAGCAACAGACAAAACTTCCCCATCTTTGGTGGATTCTCTGAGATCTGCCTGGCTTTTGGGGAATCTGAGTTCAGGGGGCAGAAGCTCCTGTTGGATCTGTGAGTGGGGAAAACTGATATCCCTCCCTCCCATGCCACATAATGGATTTCTTTTCTGTCACCTTCTCCCTTCTTCTTCCCCCTCCCCAAGACCCCTTCCAATGGGGTTTTCCATAGGACAGTGGCGTTTTCAGGCCAACCATAATTAGAGGTAGTGCGACTGATCATTATTTTCAAATTACTTTGGGTTCTTTACACTGAGATTTTATTTTTTCCTCATATGTAGGAAACAATGTGTGGTGTCACAGAGCAGGATGTTGGGCCACGGCTAAAAAGAAACTGAGATCTATATTTTGAGCACATTTGAAGCCTTCAGTACTCTAAAGGGTTGTACGAAAGGAAACCCTGTTTTACCTCTGTGTGGTAACAATCTTCCACTTGTAGAGGGGAAACTCACTGTGGGTTATAAAGATGAGAGTGATGGTAGCCCTTAGAATCTCTTGTGTGACCTAATCTGTACTTTCACTAAATGTGATTGGAACCTGTCTGAGAAATATTAATGCAAAATGAGGTGAAGGATAAGGCTGTTCTTGGGGGATGACCCAATATGATGATGATATTGTAGCATTATTTATATAATGCCATAAATGTGCTGGGTACACCAAAAAACCAAATAAAGGTGATATTTCCTGTCCAGGAGGACTTGCAATAATCTAAGGCAAGAACAGGAGGAGGTTACAAACATAGGGAACCAGATTTCTGAGTAGATTAAGGTCCTCTTATGTCCCTCTCCTGGCAAACTTGCCTTAAGCCTTGACTGAGCACCCTGACAATAGTGTAGTGTACCTGTCGCCTGATTCTGTCTGTATTCGCCATACCTAGGGTGGTATATGCAACTGAGTGTAAACTGATCCTTGATTAGGCCTACCATAACATAAATAAATAATAATGGGAGGGTTTTTCCAAAAGTGTCTAAGTGACTTAGGAGCACAAATTCAATTGAAAGTCAGTGGGGCTTGTGTTCTGAAGTCACTTAGGTGCTTTGGAAAATCCCACTTTATAATAGTAGCTGAACAGTGCACCTGTAGATGAGCAAAGCTATGGGGCCAGAGGAAGTGAGGGGTGGGGAATAGGTGGGCGTTTGTCCAGTCATGGGGATTCTTAGTGATCCACTGGTGACATGGACGTAAAACCACACCTACTTAAACTTGCACTCAAAGAACACTCAAAGAGGGTTGCAGAGCTGAGGTCAATCATGTAGCTGGGCAAGGAGAGGGTGGGGAGTCCCCCACACCAGGCCGGCTAACCAGCTCTGCTCTCCCTGCACAGAGAAGCACTGCTTTGCTGTCTGTCCTCCCACCTGTACTGCTCCTATCCCCCTCAAGCCTCTTTACCATATTCTTGACTTTGTCTCAGACACGATCAGATTTACAATTGCCACCCCCAGTCTGAAGGTGTAAACAGCACGTCTGCACGCTTGTGGCTCACTGAGTGTAATAATGTTCAGTAGTCATGGTTCAGGGGAAATACCAGTCATGAAGGTCAGTCCTGTAACGCCTACTGTATGTTTCCTTTCCATTAGTAGACAGGATGTAAGAAGTCGTGTGTATTAATTAGCCTTCATTAAGACCAGCAGTGTCTGTAGTTCTCTTGGTTTTAATCAGCACTCTCTTGATTTGAGGCTGTTTCTTCTAAGACCAGTCCTTCTATAGGGCTAGCTCCCTGCTCTGCTAGGACTTTTTATAAGCTCTCCTGTGCTAAATATGCCCCTCTTCATAACACAGGGAATCCTCACTTTCAGAAAGCAGCATTATAGGGTGAGCGCAGTGGAAAACATCACATGTTTGGATACAGTGGGCTAAATTCATCCTGGTGTGACTCCACAGATGTCACAACAGCTATGTTGAGGGTGCACATGGTCCAATGTTTAAGAGAGTGTGTGTGTGTATGTGTGTGTGTGTGTGTGTGTGTGTGTGTGTGTGTATGTACACATGCACAGCCTTAAACTGTTTTGTGCCTATCGCTGTATGTACATTTGTGTCTCATAACACTCATGTTTGTTGTTTGGATTTTTTATATGAGAAAGAAAGTTATAGAGAAACTGGCTACATGTAGGGGCTTGTCCACACACAGAAGTCGTACCGCTTTAACTATACTGAGTGTGCTACAACTTCTTTCTGGTGGAGGCAGTTATACTGGTATAAAGCTGCTCATACCTATGGAACTAGTTTTGTATGGGAAGGTGAATAAGCTATACTGAGATAAGAACCTTTATAATGGTACAAACTGTGTTCACACTAGGGATTGTACCAATACAAGGATTTTAGTTTAAAAAAAAAATCACACTCCTAACTGAAAGTTATACCTGTACAAAAACGATGTAGGGCAGGCCTAAGACACATAAAATATGCTGTTACATGTCATCAGGTCAGATTCTGATACCCTGACTCATACGGAGTAGCACCTTACTCTCCAAGTAGTTCCACTGACTGAAGTCAGTTAGGCTAGATCCGCAGAAGAACTTAGGCGATTAACTGTTACTTTAGGAGCCTAAAGTCAACATTTAGGCACTGCTGAGAGCCTTAAAACCCCTGCACAACAGCCACCTAACTCTCTACATTTCACCGTTAAAGTCTCCTAGGTACCTACATTTCTGACAGTGAGCATGCACACGGCTGCCTCAGTCTGGGTGTATTTCTCAGCACTTAAGCCCAAGCAGGATCCCCAAACTAAGAATCCCCCTGCCTATCTCATGTGTGGGAAGCCTAGTAGACATTCTCAGCACATTCCTAACCCCACACAAATTAGGTGGAGGGCTGTTGGGGAATCCAGGCTTCCAGGAACAGCACTGTCCCCAGTGCAGATCCTTGGGTTCCCCAGCATTTACCTCTCCTTGCCATGCAGCCAGGAGCCTGGCAGCCCCACCTGGAGGTGGGGGTCTCAGAGCTTTTAGCCTCCCTAAGCTACTTCTGACATTGGGGTTCTCCCCAGGGACAGTGCGAGGAATACTCAGGGAGCTGGGGCCAGCTGGCTGCTCCATTTCGTGTAGGAAAAGTTCAATGGAAACACACTGATTTTTTCCAAAATGATATGTTTTTTCAAATGTCCTTTCTGCAGGACATTGCAAGATGTCCAGCTTTTGTTCCAACTGAGGCTGAAAACCTTTTTGAAATTTTGACATTTCTGAGTTTTGACCAGCTCTAATTACCAGTACCCTTGTCGGTTTATCCTCCAGTGATCATGTTGTGAGATACCTTCATTTGACTCATCTGTGCCTGCCTACTCCACTTCCAATGTCATCAAGAAGCCCTCCCACCTTGTTGAACCACAGCCTTCCATCAGAAGGGCTTTGACCACAGTTAAACACTTTTCACAAATGTAGTTATTTCTTTGAACTTTTTCAAGTTGGTGATATGGGTCTGGGACACCTTGATGAACTAGATTTAAAGTAACCAAGCCTAGCTAAATGAAGACATAAATCAGGAGTGTCTCAACCTCCAGTCAGAGTCCAGCATCTCTTAAAAAAAATATCCAAGCAATACTAAACCTTATAGCTTAAAACTAAAGGTATGTCTACATTGCAAAGAAAAACCCATGATGCCAAGTCTCAGAGCCCAGGCCAGTTGACTTGGGCTCACGGAAATTGGGCTGCTAGGTTAAAAATAGCAGCCAGATGTTTGGGCTCAGGTTGGAGACCAGGCTCTGAAATCCATCAAGGAGGGAGGGTCTTAGAACCTGGGCGCCAGCCCGAGCAGGTATGTCTACACTGCTATCTAAAGCACTGCAGCCTGAGCCCAAGTCAGCTGACGCAGTCTCTGAGACTCAGCACCGTGGGTTTTTCCTTTGCAGTGTAGATATCACTTTTTCCCAGCCACAGAGGGTCACATCTAGTTCTCATAGCCCTAACTAGAGGAAAGAACAGAATTATAGACAGACAGACTCTAGTCAAGAACATACTTATCAGACACAGATAAACATGGTATGTTGGGGAAGAGACAACACAGCTTTTGTAAAGTGAAATCATGCCTCACCAATCTACTAGAATCCTTTGGGGATGTCAACAGGCATGTACACAAGGGTGATGCAGTGGATATAGTGTAGCTGGACTTTCAGAAAGCCTTTGACAAAGTCCCTCACCAAAGATTCTTAAGCAAAGTAAGCCGTCATGGGAAAAGAGGGAAGGTCCTCTCATGGATCAGTAACTGGTTAAAAGAAAGGAAACAAAAGGGTAGGAATGAATGGTCAGTTTTCACAACGGAGAGAGGCAAATAGCAGGGTTCCCCAAGAATCTGTACTGGGGCCTGTGCTTTCCAACAAATTCACAAAGGGAAAAAGGGGTACACAGCGGGGTGGCAAAGTTTGCAGATGATACAAAATAACTCAAGACAGTTAAGTCCAAAGATGACTGCAAAGAGTTACAGATGGATTTCACTAAACTGGGTGACTGGACAAGAAAATGGGAAATGAAATTCAGTATTGATAAGTGCAAAGTAATGTAAATTGGAAAACACAATCCCAGCTCTACATATAAAATGATGGGATCTACATTAACTGCTAGTACTCAAGAAAGAGATCTGAGAGTCATTGTGGATAGTTCTCTGAAAACATCTGCTCAATGTGCAGTGGCAGTCAAAAAAGCTAATAATGTTAGAAACGACTGAGAAATGGATAGATAATAAGACAGAAAATATCATAATTGACACTATATAAATCCATGATACGGTCACATCTTGAATACTGTGTGCAGTTCTGGTCACTCCATCTCAAAAAAAAAAACCCATCAGAATTGGAAAATGTACAGAGAAGAAGGGCAACAAAAATGATGAAGGGTATGGAATATCTTTCATATGAAGAGAAATTAAAAAGACTGGGACTGTTCATCTTAGAAAAGAGATGACTAAGCGGGGTGGAAGATATAATAGAGGTCTATAAATTCATGACTGGTGTGCAGAAAGTGAAGTGGGAAGTGTTATTTACCTCTTCACATAACACAAGAAACAGGGGTCACTCAATGAAATTAATAGGCAGTAGGTTTAAAACAAACAAGGAAGTACTTCATCACACAATGCACAGTCAACCTGAGGAACTCATTACCAGGGGATGTTGTGAAGGCTAGAACTATAACTGGGCTCAAAAAAGAATTAAATAAGTTCATGGAGAATAGGTCAATCAATAGCTATTAGTCAAGATGGAGTCAGGGACACAACCCCATGCTCCAGGTGTCCCTACCCTCTGTCTGCCAGAAGTTGGGACTGGACAATAGGGGATGATCACTCGATAATTGCTCTGTTCTGTTTATTCCTTCTGAGGCACTTGGCATTGGCCACTGTCAGAAGACAGAATACTGGGTTAAATGGACCATTGGTCTGACCCAGTATGACCATTCTTATGTTCATGAATTAATTAGCTTAGAGCGCACAGATTCTAGATTTTTCTGAACCCCTCACTCAATAATTATATGGCCTTCATCACAGTATCTGAGCACCTTTGAGTTATTAATGGAGATTATTCTCATACCATCCTAAGGAGGTAAATTCTATCGACGGTTTATAGTTAAGGAACTGAGGCATGAGGTCATTAAAGTGACTTGCATAAGGTCACACAGCCTGCAACTGTGTAGGAGTCGAACCCACATCTCTTGAGTCCTAGTTTGGTGGCATCATGTTTACTAGACCACCCTTCTTCTGACCCAGCATATTTTATTTTAATCATTATACCAGAACCTCAGCTGATGTAAACTGACACAGCTCTAATCAAGTCAATGGGGCTTGTGACACTATTTATTTGTACAGTGTAGGACCTTTGGGATAGGAACCTACCATCTTATGTGTTTGGATTATGCCTAGCACAAGAGGCCTCTGGCCCTAGGTAATATAATAATTAAATATCTGTGTTGTAGCCTAGTATGCAACATGTAAACTAAATCTTACAGGTGCAGCAAAATGTATCATTTAACGGGCTATTATATGTGTCTCAGTTGGCCAGCAAGGAAATGTGCACTTTAAAAGGTTTTGCTCTACTTACAGTATTTATTTGAAATTTCTCTATATTCTTTCAGTACATGTTATATCACAGGGGTAAGCAACCTATGGCACATGTGTCGAAGGCAGCACGCGAGCTGATTTTCAGTGGCACTCAAGGTCCTGGCTACCGGTCGGGGCGGGGGGGGCCTCTGCGTTTTAATTTAATTTTAAATGAAGCTTCTTAAACATTTGAAAAACCTTATTTACTGTACATACAACAATAGTTTATTATATATTATAGACTTATAGAAAGAGACCTTTTAAAAACATTAAAATGTGTTACTGGCATGCGATACCTTAAATTAGAGTGAATAAATGAAGACTACGCACACCACTCTGAAAGGTTGCCGACCCCTGTTAGATCATAAAAAATCCAGTGGTTTTACAGTTAGTTTGTTGGTTGACAATCTGAGATATAGCCCGGGGGAGCATAGCTACAGTATCTTACTGGTATCTGTGGTAATTACTGATTCTGTGCATGTTGTGTCTGTCAGCAAGATGCCAGACACTATAGCAATGTTACCCATTGAACCGAGTCCACCATCCTGTGGCTGGGCATGCGCTAGTTTGTGTCTGTGCGTGTCCTGCATGTTACTGCAGCTGTGACTTGACCCAAGAATTCATATCCTATGAAGAAAGATAGTCTCCACCTTGCTGAATGTACAGAAAAAAACAACCCTCCCCAACTCCAAATCCCGTCCACCTTTCTAGAAAAATGTTCTTCAATAGCTGTGTCCAGCTAACGTAATTGCTTTCCTTTGTCTAGTCATGTGATGTTTTTGGTGTGTGTGGAGGGATGATGGTGAGTGAAAGGAGAAAATCACTCATCAGTTGCAATGGTGGCATTTAGGGATATTGGATGCCCCAAGGGATTGGCAGTGAGAGTGTGGAGATTTCCATCTCTAGCTGCAATTCAGCCAAGATGGATAGCATCTGTAGACCAGGGACAGGCAGCCCAGGGATCCCATCCGGTCTGTCAGATTATTTTATTTGGCCAGCCACGACCCAGCTCAGGACATCAAACACCATCACTAATAGAATAGGAATACTTGTGGCACCTTACAGACTAACATTTATTTCAGCATAAAGCTTATGCTGAAATAAATTTGTTAGTCTCTAAGGTGCCACAAGTACTCCTGTTCTCTTTGCAGATACAGACTAACATGGCTGCTACTCTGAAACCATCACTAATAGGTGTCACTCATTGGTAGGCTCAGAAAAGAGGTTAGGAACCAAATGTGGGGAGACTTGTACTACCCTTTCACCCCTAGAGCCTGTACCTTCAAATGAGGGTTAATCAGTGTGAGCAAGCTCTGCCCATGTTGAATGTATTCAGTAGATAAAAAGGACGCTTTTACATTTAATAAGCACTACGTTCACATAAAACTGTTTTCAAAGATATATTTTTAAAGTGAGCTATCCTTAATAAACCAGAACCTCAAAGGCAAATCCATCCTCTTGATGAAAGATGTTATTAGTACTTCTGTGAAGTTCTGTCTACCAGTGAACATAGCAGAGACATTTCTACATATGATGCTATATATCTACAGGTTCAAGTCTATGTTGGTAGTCACCATTCCTGGTAATGTTTGCTCATGATCCTGATACCACAGAGCAACAGGTACCTAGAAAAATACCAGGGAATGTATGCATTGGTGCAAGGACAGGTTTTTTAACAGAGCTGGTTGAAATATAGGAAGAGATTTTTGGAAAAAAAAGAAATTTTGAAGTTGTTTCCATTTTGCAGTGTTCCAAATGAAACATTTTAGTATTTTCACAATTTTACAAAATATTTTTTTAAATTGAATTTTCAGAAGTTTGAAACAATTGAAATTTGTTTTTTTCCTTCACTTTCTCTTTGCCACCAAGTGCAATAAAATGATGTCTAGTCCTGCAACATACATTTTTTCATTTGCTACTTTGTAACTTTTCAAGATTTCCTCAGCTTTGAACAAAGTTACTGAGTGGCAGAGTTACAGAGGTTCATTTTTCTTTTTGCCTCTTGGTAATTTTTGCAAAGTTGAGGGAAATTTTAAAAAGTTACAAATAAATGAATGAAAAAGGCAGAATGAAATAGAAAAGGATGAGAAAATTTAAAAGTGAAAAACCTTCCTGTCAACGAATGCCATCCTTCCAAACACCCCATGTGGCCTCAGTACAGCCCTGCAAACAGTCCCTTGCCTCAGTTTCCCCCTGCAGGGGACTTCCTTGATAATTCACAATCACTTTTATCCATTATCATCACTGCTCAGGGTGTGTGCTTTATTACATTAATAAACATTCAATTCCATCCATTCTCCCAGGCCTTTGCTACTTATTGTCTCAGTCCCTGAATTTCAGGTTTCTCTGCTGGAGCCTGCTCACTCCCAGCTGCCTCTTAATTGTGTGCACTTACTGAGAACCCTCTCTGTACAGATTCCCTCTTGTGTTATAGGGGAATCTGGTGATTCCTGGTTAGGTGTGCTTCCTTAGTAATCAGGATTGACTGGTCCCAGGCCTCTAGCCCTGAAGAATATGTTTACTACAATTAAACAGCCACAGCTGGTCTGTGTCACCTGACTCAGGCTTGCAAGGTCGGGCTGCAGGGTTGTAAAACTGCAGTATAGGCTCTGGGACCTTCCTCTCTCATGGGGTCCCAGCTAGAGCTCAGGCTCCAGTCCAAGCCTCAATGCCTACACTGCAATTTTAACATTCTGTAGCTTGAGCCCTGCAAACCCAAGTCAGTTGACACAGACCAGCTGTGGGAGTTTAATTGTAATGTAGACATACTCTTAAGGACCAGCCACTCTTATGTTCCCCTACAAAAACCCTTAGCCATAATTAATTTTATTTCACTCATCAATGGCAGAAAGAAATAAAGTAAAAATGGTGAGAAAGAACAACTTTTTGAAGTGCTCAGTTTCAGCAAAAACTAAAATATTGGGGGAAACCCCAAGTTTTTGAAAAAAAGGTTTTGGTTAAGAAAAAGAACGTTTTTCCTCAAAAAGGTTTCAAATGAAACTTTTCAACCAGTTCTAGTCGATAGACATCCCAACGGCTCTGTGGACATGCACTATCATGCCACACGTTGGCTGCACTGCAAGGACAGAATGTACCTTGAAGGCACTGGCCTGAGTGTGGAGGTTCTGGGAAGGACTGTACCTCAGAGGCAGAGGAGAACTGGGCCTGGCCAACCTCCTCCAGCCTTCACATCACCTTTGGTGGCTTACTGTCTGTGGTGCATTAAATGGAAGCAGTTCTTGCACTTGGGAGAGTGCAGGGGCTCCAGCTATGTCTAGCCCTTTGTGTGTGGTGTGTGTGTGGAGGGGGTAATACTCCATGAGCGCTCCCCCCTCACTTGTAGATCCATCCAAGGGCCAGGAACAATCTTCAAATTACCTTCTTACACCAGTAACACACATGGATGTCACCATGTCCTCCTGAGACTGACATAAGTAGAGTTAAGATAAATGAGGCTTGTCACTGAAACAAAAAGAGGGGATCTATCTGTAAATCCCAGGGAGATAATGCCCCAGAATGGCTATAACTTTTATGAACAAAGTTTTTATTCTCTCTGATCCTGAAATCGGAGATCTAACAGTCTGGAGTCTTTGCTCACACCAATGGGTTCTAGTACAATGTTAAAACAGGAGGTGAAGGCTTAGTAAGTTACCATGTCATAGCAAAACAAGCAGATGACTCATGGGCACTTATTTAGAATTTAAGAAATACATGTACCCTTCAGATTGTTGAACTGCACAATAATTTTGTGTTCTGAAATGACGACTTGTGGAGGAGTAGAACAGGGTTGTTATTAAGACTTCACTCAGGAATGTTGCCAGTGAAAGAAGAATGTGTTAAAATAAACCCTTCTGATAAAATCTGACAGCTTTTGATGTTCACATCAGGAAAATGAAGGCAGAGATGCACCTGTTCTGAGGAGACATGTAATTAAGGAAGAATTAACTCAGAAGGCATAGAGACCACTACATTTAAGCCCTGAGTGAGGGACGGTAAAGTACCTGAATGTATATTATCTCAACTCCTCGGAGGTGGTAGTCCCTCCCTCCTACTTTATTTAGGTAGCTGCTTTCACGTGTAATGTGCACACCTGGAAGGTGGACTGACAGTATTATACAGGCACAACGTACAGTTCAGTTTGGCCTGCTTATTAGGGCCTGAGATATAGTGAAACAGAATATGTTCCAATGTGCTAACTGCAATTCAGATCACAGAGTTCCTCTGTTTATCATGAACTTGTTTAATGGATAAAATGACTTAACTAGGAGCCTAATCCAAGTTCACTGAGGCTAGTGGGAGTTTTGCATTGATTTCAGTGGGCATTGGATCAGGACTATTGCAGGATAACATGCTATCAAGACACAATAAGCCACTGTTCCAGTGGCTTTGCTACTTGTAAAGAGAAGAAATAAGGAGGAAAAGAAACATTCAGAATTTTCTGAAAGGAAAAGCCATTAAGCAATCTATAGTTGTTAGCTAACTAATCCTCACCAAAGCACCTGTGAGACAAGAAACTATTGCCGTCCCCTTTTTATAGATGGGAAACTGGGGAATAGAGCAGGAAAGTGACTTGCCAAAGCCAACAAGGGAATCAGCGTTAATTTGATAGTAGCCTGGATTTCCTCTATTCCTGTGTTTAGACATGGTCTCAGTCTCTGATATTCAAGCCATTTAATATTGTCCTGGATCCTTAGTACTAGATTATTTCTATATGCACTAGGTACATTGAACGAGAAACACATACCTGGCTGACGATGACCAGGGCTTGCTTACAGCTTTGCTGAATACAAGTGAAGGTGCTGAACCTCAATGGTGACCAAGGTTCTTGATCTGCTGAAATCAAATGAATAAGCTGATTATCATTTTTCATCATCATCCTGATCAGTGCTTTCTGATAAACTCAGTACTGGGGAGAGGGATTTGATCCCTGAATGAGTAGCATTCAAATACAGCATGCCCTGTAGGAAAATGGGCAATACGATTAAGTGGTTTCTCATAATGCTCCTAAATCTTAATCCTCAAATCCATTCATACATGAAAGAGCACGAGTGACAAAGAAATGATAGCTTCTCCTAATCAAATAGCTTTCTATTTCTCTCCGTCACCTCATAGCGTTGATCTCATCCTTGAAAAAACTTGCTAAAATATTGCTGGTTGTTAACAGTAGAATACAAATATGAGTTAAAAAGAGTTTTGTTTTCATACTGTGCCTGCTGTCTGGTATTTTCTAGACCCAAGACAGTACAGCAGGGACTCTTCTGATGTCTAAGCACCAGCTTCACATAGGGTGACCAGATGTCCCAGTTTTATAGGAACAGTCCTGATTTTTGGGTCTTTTTCTTATATAGGCTCCTATTATCCCCCACCCCGTCCCAATTTTTCACATTTGCTGCCTGGTGACCCTAGTTTCACATCACTCACAAATGGTCAAATTCAGCTCTGTTGTGCAATTCCATTGACAGCCTGGACTGGACTGACCTGGCCCAAAGTCTTCAGAAGAGGTGAGCTACAGAACTTTTTAAAAAAGGAACACATCTAGCAATAAAATAGGAAATCTGTCAGAGTGGACAGTTGGAAAGGATAGCAGCTGAGTACCCCTTAGCTGTGGATCTCTGGCATTACAGATTATCTGAGGGAGACAAGGTAGGTGAGATCTTTTGTAGAAGCAACTTCTGGAAGACAGAAGCTTTCAAGCTGCACAGGGCTCTTCTTCAGGTCTGGAAAAAATAATCAGAGGCCTTGTCTACAGTAGGAAAATAGCAAAAACAACGAGGAGTCCTTGTGGTATCTTAGAGACTAACAAATGTATTTGGGCATAAACTTTCGTGGGCTAAAACCCACTTCATCTGATGCATGGAGTGGAAAATACAGTAGGCAGATATAAATACACAGCACATGAAAAGATGGGAGTTGCCTTACCAAGTGGGGGGTCAACTCATCTTTTCATGTGCTATGTGTTGATACCTGCCTACAATATTTTCCACTCCATGCATTGGATGAAGTGGGTTTTAGCCTACAAAAGCTTATGCCCAAATACATTTGTTAGCCTCTGAGGTGCCACAAGGACTCCTCGTTGTTTTTGCTGATACAGACTAACATGGCGACCACTCTGAAACCAGTAGGAAATTAGGTAATCTTAACTACATCACTCGGGGTTGTGAAAAACCCACACCTTGAGCAACATAGTTAAGCCAACCTAACTTCAGGTCCAGACAGTTCTATGTTGATGAGAGAATTCTTCCATTTACATAGCTACCACCTCTTGGGGAGGTGGATTACTCAGTAGTTGTCAAACTTTTTGTACTGCCGACTGCTTTCGCACAGCAAGCGTATGACTGTGATACCCCACCCCCCCATAAATTAAAAACACATTTATATTTAACGCTATTCTAAAAGTGGTATTTGTATGTTTGTTAATATCACTTTTCATAGCAGATTTACCAGCACAGACTTCACAGCAGACTTGCTAGCTAGCTGGAGGACTTTGAAAAGTGGTATTCATATGTTTGTTAATATTACTTTTCACAGCAGACTTACTAGCGAGCTGGCAGGCATGTACTTGCGACCCTCATGTAATAACCTCATAACTCCCTGAGGGCTCCCAACCCCCTGTTTGAGAACCCCTGACCTACACTGATGGAAGAACCCTTCCCACTGGTGCAGGTTGTGTCTACACTGAAGGGTTAGTGGGTTACAGATTGTTGTATGATCCAAAAAACCAGTGTCTCTGTTGAACCCAGGATTTTTGGTGTCTAGCACAGTTATTGATTTAAGTTACCAGGCTTGTCTTTTGAAGGCATTGTTCAGGTTTCCTTTGAGGATGAGGAGAGAACTGACACGGTGTGATGGCTTTGTGACAAATGTTCACCCATGGGTGATAGGGTGTTCTTGTCTTACCATTTTCCTGTGCGAGTTCATTGGAAAGCATAATGACTGTCTGGTTTCACCCACGGTTGTTATTGGGGCATTTGGTGCACTGAATGAGGTACACCACATGCTGAACGGTGTGTTGTGGAGGGTATTGATCATCAGTAATCGAGATATATATGCAGGTTTTGCATCTGTTGTTATAGCAGGGTTTGGTGCCTATGACAAAGTTCCTCCTCTACCTTGGTGGGTCCTGCCCTTATTGGCAGATTTTTTCACCTCAGTGATCTTCCCCTCTTGCGGAACCCACAGTTTGGGTCAGCTCCTCCTGTGTCTGATCAGGAATTGGGAGGTTTGGGGGGAACCCAGGCCC
>NC_133771.1:125300540-125312105 GCF_003597395.2 Chelonoidis abingdonii
TCACCGACCGATGACTGTCCCCCAGTGGGGCCCCCGTCACAGCCCCGTGGCCCACCGAGGGCGGGCAGGCAGGGGCGACCCCCTACGCGTGAGCGTCCGATGGGCCGACGCACGCGACCCGCCCTGCCTCCCGGTGCACAAGGTGGTGGCGAAGAACAGCAGCCCTGGTGGCGGGTAAAGAAAAAACCAAGTGAGCCGCAACCCTGGGGGTATTACCCAGGGGCGGGCACTGGCATACAGGAGGTGGGGCGGACAAGGACAGCGCTAACAGAGTAGGCGGTATCAGGGAGAGAATCTGGAAGGGGGCAGAGACGGGATCCTGAGCCCCGAATAGGTGAGCCACTGACGTGCTCCTCCTTGGGCCGAGGCTCAGGATTGGGAAGTGGGAAGGGGAACCCCTAATGATGCCGGGCGCACCAGAGTGGCACGTGGGCAGCCTCGGCATCTGCGAGATAGAAGTTTGTCAATGGCGGTCCCCGCCCAGGAAAGAGGGCGGTCTCCACACCCAGCAAGGAACCCCCTGGGAACGGGTCCGGCTCAGCGGGGCACGCGCCGTCGCCTGAATGGGCTCGGCGGCCAGAAACAGAGGGCCCACCCGCAGCCGGTCGACGGAGGAATCCAAGGGGACCTCAGAGGTGGAGCGCTAGAAGTAGCGTAAGCGAAAGGACCTCGGACAGGGACCGGGTGAGGTCGCCAATCGAGGCCCGGCTGCAGAGGGTCGCCTCCCCCTGCGTGACTGGGGTCAGACCCAGGCCTCGATCTCCTCATAGATGAAGGGAGATCGCCTATCCACCACCCCAGGCCCTCCTCGCTAGCACCCGAGGTGACACCCACCTCGGCACCGCAGAACGGTGAGTGGAGGGGTGAAGAGGCTCCCTTGGGGCTTCCACGGAAGGACCCCGGAGGGGGCGGCGTTACCCTCGTGCTGCCACGATGTCCCCAGCCGGCACCACAAAAGGGGAAGTCATCAGGGGCAAGGCGGAAGGCTCGTCATCGTCGCCCCCTTCCTGCCTTCGGGGGCCTCCGAATACTGCAGAGTGTTGATACGAGACTCGAGCCTTTCCGCTTGCCCCGCGTCCTGCACTAAGACCAGCCCTCCATGCATTCATCCGGGGGCTGCAGCTAACAGGGTCTGATCGGGGGGCAAGGCGGCAATGGCTCAGGGACTCAAAGAGGCAGTGTGGCACGGCAAAGTGAGGGAAGATTCCCCCTGGGATGAAGCCCTCCCCCATCGCCGGCGTATCCCCACTGCACCCCTCTCTACAGCGATGGACAGGAAGGAGGAGGGAGGGGCAGCTTCGGGATGCCGTCAGCCAGTGCGGCGATGACAGGCCGGCACCGTGCCGGGGCTCAGGGTCGCCGGACGCTCCTTCCGTGGTGGGCCAAGGGCAATCCCTCCGGATGTGCCCATCGCCCGGCAGAGGTTCTAAGCACCGGCGCCTCCCGTTGAATAGTGCACCCGGTAAGTGGGCCCCCTGGTAGGGGACCAGAAAGGAACCCTCGAGCGCCTCCCGCCACGGCGGCCGCCGGCGCAGTTGAAGCTGCACTTGCGCGAACGCGAGGACGTGACGGAGGCGGGGTCCTTGCAGCCCAAGGGAGAGGGCTGATACGAGATGGGGCGCCCCAGCAAGAGAAAGGGCGGGCAAACAGGGCGGCATTGGGCAGGAAAGAGGGACGGAGGGCGGACCAAAGCGGACCCCCAGGTCTTCAACGCTCCAGGGGGACGAACACCCCCCTACCGCTAGGCCCCTCTCTACCGCCTCCTGGCGGCGGGCCTCCGAGCGAGGAAGAAGACCACCTTCCCTTTTTACCAATTTTTCCGGGGGAGGCCGCACGATGCCGGTGGCCCACCACCTGCACAACGCCCGCACGTAGGTCTCCACGTGGGGCGAGGCGGGCACCAGGAGCAACGGACGCCTCCGTGCTTCCCTGGTCAATGGTGGGAAAGGTCCCCGCCACTGAATGGTGGTGGAAGCGTGGTCGGAGGAGCGCGGCAGCGCGAGGCCGCCGCCAGCCTGGGCGTATGCCTTGGGGGCCGCGGAGACACCCGCAAGCCGTGATGAATAGCGGGGAGGATGCCGCAGCCGGGAGCGAGCTGCGCAGGGGCAGGTTCCGCCATGGAGGCCTGGGCCTTCAGCGGGGCCCTTACCCTTCTTCCCACCCCGACCCTCCCCCGGCTGGGAGCCCCCCGAATCGAGGGGGGAGGGACGTGGCAGCACGGAAGGTCTCCCCAGTACTCGCCGCTGCAGTGCCCCAGCAGGGGCGTGGTAGCGTGAGCGGCCAGTGGCGGCTGGGTGGAGGCTAGTGGCAGTGGCATGGGGCAGTGGAGGAGGGGCAGTGGGAGCATCGCGGGGGCCTCCCCCGCCGCGTCCCCCGCCATAACGAGAAGCGGAGGCGGGACAAACAGCGAGGAGGGAAGGAGAGGAGGCACCACCATCTCTCTCTTCCACCCCCCATGCGCTAGGAGGAGCTGCGGATTTCCTCGACGCACGTCGTGCTCTCTTGTCAACAAAAGTCCCTCTGCGCTCAGCGATGGGGGGACTTTCATCAAGGTCCTCCGGGCCGCGAGGGCCCTCATGGGGGAGCGGTAGAGGACCGGAAACCAGGCCGCGCGGCCTACCACGAGCGTCGCCTCTTTCCGGACGTCGTTAGTTCACCTAATGGGGTAAGTCACGGATGCTGCGCGCTGCCGGAGCTGTGGGCGTATCTGCTGGCGAGAAATCACCCCAGCCCTCCTCATGGCAGACGAATCATCTTTGCAACGTTAAACCCGGGCTGTGTAGGATGGGTCTCCGCAGGAACCAGGTGCTCTTCATTACTTCGGGAGGGGTGTTACTTCTGTGATTTTCCTGCAGGAGACGCCATACGTTATCCGGCCGCTTGAACGCTAGCTGGCGGCTGGAGTGGGGGACGAGCGCTACTTTAGCCACTTCTCGGTTTGCGCGGCGGGGGGCGACCTGTTTTCTCCCCGACCTACGCCCGAGGTGCTGGGTCGTGAGGGCTGTGTCCGCCGCCTGCTGTACCTCCGGTCCCCATGGAGGGGGCTGTGGTAATCTCGTCAATGCTTATGCCCGACACGGGCCCGGAGCAGGATTGCATTTTTTTTCAGCAGCGCTCCGCTTCCTCGGCTCCTGGATCCTCGTGAGTGCCTGGTCCTGGGAGGGGATTGTAATACCCACCTTGAGGACACGGGACGCTCGGGCGACCGAGCGTGCCCGGACCGCCGCGGAGCGTCCTTCCGGGAGTTGTCGAACGCTCACTCCTGTGTGGCGTCTGGCGCACCACACACCGGACGACGTTTCGACGTTCACGCTTCGTCCGGGTGGAGCCGCATCGTCGTGCGGCTCCCGGCTGGGACCGCATTTATCTATCCTGTTTCCACCTTTTACGGGGCCCATCCTCCGGCGTCGGCCGCCCCTTTTCGACATCACCTCTTGCCACCGTGACAGCCTTCTCTCTGCGCAGAGGCCGGGCCGGCTATTGGGCAGCTTTCAATAATAGTTTGCTGGAGGATGCGGGCTTCGTGGCGTCCCTTACTCGAGGAGTTTCTGGGCTGGCCTGGCGAGGGCAGCGGCGCGCCTTTTCCCGGCGGCGGGCTGGTGGGATTCTGGGGAACGGTGCGCGCCCGCTCTTCTCTGCCGTGACTACACCGGGCGCCAGCCGGCGGAGGGGATGCGGCCATAGAGCACTGGAGCGGGAGGTCTTGGAGCGTGAGGAGCGTCTTGGCCAGCCATCAGCCCGAGGTCCATCCTCTGCGGAGGTGCCGGGAGAAGCGGGAGCTTCGAGCCCTCTAGGGACCATCGGCCCGGCGAGCTTTGTTCCATCCCGCATCCCTCCTTCGGGAGATGGACCGCGGCTCCGCTTCTCTACGCCCTGGAGAAAAGGGGAGGGCAAAAATCGCGTCACCTGCCTCCTGCGGAGGACGCACCCCTCACGGACCCGGCGGAGAATGTGCGAGGGCAGGGCCTCTACGCGGGACCCTTTTCTCCCCATCCTGACCGTCCTGAACGCTTGCAGAGGTACTCTGGGCACGGGCTCCCGAACGGTCGCACGGGCCGACCGGACCGGCTGGAGCTGCTCTCACTCTGAGCCGAGTTTCTCGAAAGCCCTCCGTCGCATGACCCACCAATAAATTCCGGGGCATAGGACGGGCGACCGTGGAGTCTACACGCGTGTTACTGGACGTTCGGCCACGACCTGTCACGTCTGGGCCGAGTCTTTGCCAGAGCGGGGTCCTCTCCTCTCGTCGTGCAGGCGGCCGTTGCTCGCCTTATTGCCGAAGAGGGGCGACTCCGCGATTACGGAATTGCGTTCCCATCTCGCTCCTCCAGGCACGGACTCAAAATCATTGCAAAGGCCATCTCGCTACGTCTAGTGTCCGTGCTGGCGACGTGGTCCATCCAGACTGACCTACACCGTCCCGGGCCGCACTCATCTTTGGATAACTTGTATCGGTCCGGACCTTCTGAAATTAGGGCGTAGGGAATGGTCTGTCGTTCGCCTCTGGTCCCTGGATCAGAGAGGAAGGCGTCGACAGGATGAATCACGGGTATCTCCTTGGGTACTCTGCGATTGCGTTTCGGTCTTCGACCCGTTTGTGGGTTTTCTCCAGGTTGCTGTACCTCTGCGGATGTCTGCAAGGCTCAACTGGACCCTGACCGAGCCGGTCAGCTTCGGGCGGGAGTGCGCAGGTGTCCCCTCTCGGGCCAGCTGTACGCCTGGCGACGAGCCCTTCCTCTGCTCCGCGAGGAGGTTGAACGGGTTGGTGCTTCGGCGAGCCGGAGTGGCCGTGTCCTGTCGGCAGTACGTACGTGTGCCTCCTCGTGGTCCAGGACCCGGCGCGACTTGTGCTCGGGTGGGGCTTGCCAGGCCTGTATCGCGCGGCTCCTCCGCCGGGGTTAACCTGGGGGTCAAGAGCTGCCTGTGGTCGGGGAGGGTGGCACGGCGAGCTCCCTCCCACCGCGCTCGGCCTCCGGGGAGCGCGCGGTCGCTGCTCTATCTCGGCGTTTACCTCTTCTGCCACGCATCTTCTCCGCCGGGAACTGCACGGTTGGAAGGGCAGGTGGCGGGGCGCTCCGGAAATGGACCGGATACTGTGCCTCTCCCTTCGGGGAGGCATGTGCTTAATCACATGTCCTGTCCATGTCTGGTACCCGCTCAAGACCCTGTCCGGCCACGGTTTCCTGACCAACCTCCGGACGAGGATTCTGGTTCTTTTCTGGCCGGGACGCACTGGGTCTCTGCAGGGGCTCCACCTGCCTTCTGGAGGAGGGGGCAGGGCCTGAGTGCTCGCACCCAGGTTCCGTGTTCTCGCCTCCAGGCCCTGCAGAGCGCCTGTATGGTGCGCGGTAGTCCGGCTGTGGAGCGTACCTGGCGCACTTCTTACTCGCCGCTTTCCGAGGGGCCGATACGACCGGCAGCTCTTTTACCTCCATCCGAGAGGTCTTCCGCGAGACCGTCCGGCTGCCGGTCTTTACCAAGACCTCCTTCGGACTGGAAGCTCTTTTCCGCGACCAGGTTCCGTGGCGGCCACCGTGGGGGCCGACCTCCCTCAGCGGAGCCCCTGCTACACAATCCCGCAGCTTTGGTGTGCAGGTGGCGAGTTCCCCCGCGGTGCGCCGGAGGCTGGTCTTGGCGGAGTCACCAGGTCGGACCTCCTGGATACGAGCGGGGAGATTTGGCTGGTCCCTGACGCTCGCGCCGCGCATGGGCTCTCCCAGATCTCGTATCCCAGCGCGTATCTTCAGGAGTAAGGGCCGCTTGCCTGATCGCTGGGCTTCCTCGCCACGTCCTCAGAGGCACGCCCCACCACCTCCACCCCGGGCCCATGAATTTATAGGCGCTCTGTCCCGTGGACCCAATCGGCCCTCACCCTTTCTTCTGGAGCAACGTGCTGCACGATCGCGCAGCCGGTTCTTCCAGACCGCGCACAGAAACATCTGTACACGCTCGTTGCCCCCACCCTTCACTACCCACCCTCGCGTCCCGCCCCGATACCAAATGGCGGGACCTCTGACCACTCTCGAGGTGAGAAGGTCCCCGGTGGGTGACCAGCTTACTCTGCCCTGGTCCGCGGCCGCTGACGGTGTCAGTTGCGGCTTCCTTCATGGGCCGGAGCACGGGTGTGTACTTTGCCGCGGGTTCACCCTGTCCCTGACAACCTGCCCTTTTCTGTGGCGTGAAAGGAGACCCTGGGCACAATTACTGGGAGTGCGCCAGGTTGCAGCCCTGTTCCGGCTCCTCCTGACTATCTTTTTACTTCTGGTTGCACTTTACCCCTCACCTTTTATATCTATGCCACTCCCATCCGTGGCCCAGAGTCGGGGATATTCCTTCTCAACCTTCCTCTTGGCCCTGGCCCAAACTAGCCATCTACACACCGCGGAGAGGAGGTTGGCCGACGGGACTCCTGCGACTGGGCCTATTCCGTTCCTCCGTCTGTTCACGCAGCTGGGCGGAGTTCCTCTGGGCGGCGTCCACTGGCTCCCTTGACGCTTTGAGGGCAGTGGGCGTGGTCCGGGTTCTCTGCTTGGTTTCCCATCGTTCCCTTAGTTTAGCCCTCTGACCTCACTCATGATCCGTGTTTTTTCATTTGTTGTCCCCCGGAATCACTTGGTGTTCTAGCCCTGTGGATCCTCCCTTAGGCTGGGGAGGTCCTTTAGAAGTGGGCGGGTACGCACCCCACCCCTGGGAATGCAATAGTACACTACTGTTCTCAGTACTTTACTGTAGCCATCTGGCCTTGCCCCATCACATGTCCCTTGGGGCTGGATGGTCGCAGTGTCCTGGTCTATGGGGAGCTTGCTTCTTGTGCTTTACCACTAAGAAAACACAGCGTAATGTGCCTGATGAATGCTAACATAAACCCAAGAGAACATGGCTATTGAAGGAATAATGTACACAGCAGAGGACTATCCAAGGGAATAAGTGTCTTTCAAAGCTGTTTGAGTCTAGAACTGAGCAAATAATAGATTTTTTTAGGTTCAGTGGCTGAACCAAAAATATTTGAAAAAAATTGCTTAGTTACAAACCAAAGTTTGAAGTTTTTCAAAAGTTTTTAGAAGTTTTCAGAAATTTCAGTTTTTTTGTATTTGTTCTGTATTTTTTTGCAAATAAAAAAGCCCTCCAAATTTTAGTTTGGGTAGAAATAAACCAGTTAAATATTTATGAAATTTTTGTTTTTACTTTTTTTCAGCCAAAACTATTTGCTGAATAATTCTCTGAATACACAAACAGTTTTAGTGCCCTGAAAAATGCATTTTTTGGTGAATAAATTATTAGGATGAAAATTTTGTCCAGCTCTATTTGAATTCCTTGTTGCTCCTGACACCACAAGCAGTTCTAGTTTCCATGTTCCAGAAGAGCCTGCTGGAGACATCCAGGGTGGATAGTCTTTCCTCGGATAGTTGGCTCTAAACAGCTTTGTGATGGGGTGTATAAACCTCATAATGGTAGTGATAGAGTTAAGGGGACCCAGCTAGTCCATTCTGTGGCACCTGTAAAGAAGACAAGTAATTAATGATTAGACCCAGGTGGGGAGAACCAGAGTGTATTGTTCCTATGAAGGAAAGACTGTAGGGTTAACAAGGGAGGACTGAAAGGAGAGAGCCACTGTAGGGAGTATATATGGTACTCTACCTTCAGGGCAGCAGGGGTAAAGAGATTCTAGGTAGCTACTAGAAAGGCTGGGAAGTGCTAAGTGAAGCTTTTCCGTAGTAGATTGGTCTGAAGCTGTTTGAGGACTCAGGCTTTGAGAGAGAGAGAGAGAGAGAGAGAGAAAGAAGTGGAATATATAGTTCTGGGAAAGGTGCTTGTAGACAAGCAGAGGTAGGAAGCAGACAGGGCTTGTACAGAACAGGTTTTAGCTGCTTAAATACAGCACCCTGGACAGGAAAACTGAGAAGAGGGCAGCTCTGGCTTTCCCTACCAGCTCTAGGAAGGGGACTAGAAAAGCCTCCCTGAGGAAGGGGGCAAGGATTAAAGAGCACAGGCCAGGGCTGGTGTTCATGATGTGATACAGGGACGTGGGACTTTTGGCCTGTGGGATTCTTTACTACTATTGAAGGAGATTATGAATGACTTGGATTTGGGCTGCCCCTGTGAGAAGAGGCAGACCGTTGCAGGGACAAACTGTCTTGTGGGGGAAAAGGAGGCAGAGTTGCTGCAACATAACGCCCAACTGTGAGGAGAATGTGCTGGCTGGTAAGTTTGCTCTGTTCCAAGCCTCTAGTGCAGCTTTGGGCTGATAAGGCATAATGTGAGTGTGAGGGTTAAGATTCTGCTGAGGCAATTTAAACCAAAGACCATGTGTGTGCTCTGTACAAAACTCATGAAAGATCCATTCACACGGGGATTGTTCTGTATATGATGAGTATTGTCCTACATGTGGTGAACATATGCTGATGCACTGAACTTGTATATGAGCAAGTAATAACAGCTGAGCTTGATTTCTAGAGCACATGGTAACTAGTTACAAAGGCTCTCAAACTCAGTTCAATAAATTCAAATATAAATGGCTTGATTCTCTTCTGCTTTCTACTTTGTGTGGTTGTTTGCAGTTATGAAAAATGGGTGTCCAATGCTACCATTATGATCTGGAAGCATCTGACACTCATGTTGCACAGGGGTCAATGACTGTGCAAGGTGTAAGACAGTGGAGAATTGAGCCTATTGAAACCATGCGGTAGAATGGCCCATGTGATTCGAAGCAGTTGTAAACTCATCTCAACAGGATGGCTAAATGGGGTTTATGGCTGCTTTGTCATCAAAGCAAGGCAGAGCATGCTGGTGAATCTGGCTGAGTATGTTTAATACACAAATGTTCTGCATAGTAATATATCAGTTTCTGAAGTTAAATGTACTGGTATATACTTCCATGAAGAAATATTTACACTAGAAAGATAGGATATACTGCAAATCCCACTATAAACTGTAGAAATACCCATCTTTAGAATGAGAAATATTTCTGAGACCATGGAACATTTCATTAGAAGGCCAGACTCTCAGCTGGTATAAATTGATGTACTTCCGTCAAGATCAGATGGGGATCTGGTCCCAATTTTAATATTTATACCTGTATTTTTAGTATCATAATACTTTCAGCTGCAGAAATTTGTATTCAAATACCTTAAATATATAGACTGAATACGAGAAATAAGTACAAATATGCAAAATGCTTATTATGAGTGTCTCTTCCTGTTATTTTTAATTTTTCTTAAAAAGTCAGCCACCTATTGTTACAGCACGAGTGACATCGCTATTGTCACCCACATAACACTCATGGTAGACTGGGCAGATGCATGCTTGTTTCTATAAACATTAGTAGCTGAAGATGGTCCAAGAAAGTGTTCTTGTAATTTGTGTGCACTGGGATTTTAGCCAGTGATGTAGCTGTACCAGTGCAAACCCATAGCGTAGATACAGTAAACACGGATGCAGCTTGTACTTCTGCATCTTGCTCTGGCACAAGTTCTATCTACACTAGGGAGTTTGCATTGGTTCAGCTACACCGATGGCTAACATCCTAGTGGAAATAAGACCTTTCCTATAGATTCTTTAGAAACACAAACAAAAAAACCCTTGAAAAACCAATACAAAGGTGTGATTATGAATTTGTGTTTCGATTAACCCTATATTAACTTATAAAACTGTCAATACTGTTTTCTCTAAAATTATCAAGCCTGTCTTTAAATCCAGGTGCAGTGTTTGATTCTGACCTTCTGACAAACTACAGATGGTGTGAAGCTGCATTTCTTTTTGCTGGCAAACTTTGCAATAAATCAAGATGGCGATAAAACTGGGAACCTTTTCAGGGTCTGCTTAGTGAAAGCATAGGGAGGTTTTTCCTGTGTCTGGGAAAACTTCATACAACTTCCCTCCTGTTCACACCAGTTCGGACAAACATAGGTTAAAACCAGTAGCTAGTTAAACCCACTGTGTTGCAGATTTCACTAAAATGGTGATGGTGTTGGTGTCACTAAGCATAACCCTAAAGTAACTTAAAAGGTAAAAGGTAATAAGGATATAAAGTCTCCCTGTTTAGGCCTCAAATGAGCAAGAGTCCTTCCATGTTTAAACTTTAATTGACCTAAAAGGCCTGGTGTAACAGCCATTATCAGTTGCAACAGTTCTAATTGGTCTAAAGCAGAAATAATGAGGCCTGTGCACCTTTAGCAGAAGGACAAGATAACTTGCAGAAGGAAAACTTACTAACAAGCTGCCGCGGCCAAGTTTACTTAATGCACCTGCGCTTACGTAACTGCTACAGGGGGAGGAAAGAGGAGGAGAGGGAGGGGGAAAACAAAAGTGTGGTGAGAAAAGAATGCTGCAGCCGACAGAAGAGGGAGGGGAAACGGGGCTTGCTAGTCAGCGAGAAAAGTTCTCATGGATATAAAGGAAAGACTGCTTGTTTAGCTGGGCTGGATCTGAGGCGTACTAGTCTCCCAGCCCCACTTTGAGATTCAAATAAACTCTGCTTGCTTCTCCCCTGGTGTGTTCATTGGCGCATGAAGCACTCCGGCACGATCACTGTTGTTTGCCTTGGGCACCCTGGTGTCAGCACAGTTTTGGCGTCCCTGGGTGGCTATCAAGGCTAAAATCTGCCTTGCCCGGACCCCTCTTTGCGGCCGACAGACGCGGCACGACCAGACGCCCAGTGCGCACCCGTGATTTCATCGGGCCTCGGTGGAGATGTGGTTTGGTCGACCCGGAGGGCACCACGGTGCAACGTGCTCTGACAGCTGAGAAGCAGCTGCGGGTGAGCGGTGTGGAACCGGTCCCTTGGATAAGGTAGGAACGGTCCGGTTGTCGGACTCTCTCTGTTAGGACCTGGGGACGCCCAGAGTCTACCTGCGACATGGGCAGGGGCAGAGCAAGGGGGGAAGGCAAGGTGTACCCCCTAGAATGCATTCTAGAGAATTGGAAAGGTGTTTGGTTCGGATCCGTTAACCAAGAATAGGTTGAAAAGGTTTGTAGCAGCAGACTGGCCTAGAGGTCAGCAAAGGTGGCACCTGAAGGATCAGTAATTACAGTACAATCCTCCAATTACTCCTGTTTTGTCAGTGAACAGGTAGCTCTGAAGCTGTTTGTATGGAGAGCTTTTGTAAAAAAAAAAAAAGAGGAAAAAAAAATCCCCCACTGTAGCTCCTGTCTCCCCCTGTCTGGTGGAGTGCAAGATTCAAAAGCAGGTTAGGGATAGTGCAGGTACAAAGGAGGGACCTATCTAGAAAGGGGGAAATCTATGTCCTAGTGCACTCTCTCTCCTGTTGTAGCTAAAAAGCAAGATCAGATGCAGAATGGTACTGGGGGCCAGTGTGAGTGACTGTTACCGGAAGACGCCAGAGTGCCCTGTGAAGCAAAAGCTCGTGACGGGCAAGCCCGGTAACTAGTGGATCTTTAGGAGGTCTGACCCATGGTGGGCTTACTTGGCCTGGCAACAAAGAGAGAGAGAGTCCAGCAAATCAACATACATGTAAATACAACAAAGCATATAAAGCCTATGTACTTTGTTTCCTTTTGTACTCACAGATTTTAGGAGAAACTTTGAAATAAGAGGGAGTTAGAAGA